>NC_046165.1:2357755-2420255 GCF_011064425.1 Rattus rattus | reverse complement strand
AATAAGGCAAGCAAATGTGAAAGGCTGAATTGGGCAGGCTTTTAAAATAAAGGGACTGAAGCCTTTCTGCTTAGGTATTCTCCATATCTTCCTCTTTCCCTCCCCCCCCCGCCCCCTGCAGTCCATCAGGCCACTGAAGCGTCCATCCTTTGAGTTAGGGGTATGGGAGGAAAGAGGACCATTTCCTCCCTCCAGCTTCCAGGAAAGCTCATGATTTCGGACAAGATGCCTTTTTCTTGTGGTCTTTTCACCCCGCCCCCTTGTCAGGAAATGGGGAACACGGAGGAAGCAGAGGGAGCCCTGGTAGAAAGGGGCCGAGGCCACTCCAACAGTTGAGCATACCCACCTAAGGTTTGCGAGGATGTTTGATCAGGCAGGAGCTCACATTCAGTGCAGCAAATCTCAATAAGAGTATTCTTTCAGCGTTTTTGGTGATTTCACTTCGATCTAAATTTCGAAGTATGTTTTATTCTCTTGCCCAAATTTTATCTCAGTTCCCAGAGATTTATAAATAAAAGCAGTCCTCAGGCCTGCGAAAGGTGAAGGAAGACGTTGGCCACAAGCTGAACCCTTTACACTTCCCCAGACTCTAGGCCCGCAATTCCCTCTCCCATTACCTCTTGAGCGCAATCTGAGGGCGGCGGGACAGCCACGTTCTTCGTGGCAAGCCAGCCTGGGTTCGAGGCACTTGGGCGAAGCTTTGCGGTGGGTTCACCAAAGAGTAACACTTACCGTAAAGAAGGTTTAAGCCCCACAGTTTACTTTTCTGAGGCCCTGATTCTGATATGGCAACAACCAAATTAAGGCCTAAACCTTGCTTGGTTCTGGGCATTCCACTTCCTAACCCAAGGTGGCCGTGGACCGGGTCAGGAGGTATCCACCCTGAGGGAGACACTGTTTTTAAATGACGTCTAAACTGTCCCTCCGGGCTGCTGCCTACAGTTTACTCCTGTAATCTGAGCTGAACGTGAGCGTCGGAGGCGGGGGCGAGGGGGGGCTAAGTGAGCCCAGGGCAGGTAGGGACCACTGCCTGGGGTGGGGGCAGTGTATAGACGAATGTCCAGGAAGTGGAAAGGGATAAATTTGACCATCTGTGTCCACCATCCTTCACCCACGTTTTAACGCCTCAAAGCAAATTGGTTAAGGTGAGGATGGGGAAAATAGAATGCCTGCGCAGACGGGGCGAGAGACCAGTCCTTGTCTAGAAAAGTCTCTTCACTTCATTAGGGTCTCGGGCTTGGTGACTCTGCAGCCAAGGGTGCTTTGGGCTAGGGGTCATGGGTTTTTTCGGTGTGGTTAGGTAGTGGGTTAAGTCTCTGGGGAGTTGGTGGCCTCTGACAAAGTATACGGGAGCAGGGTTCAATACCGCTCCAGGCCGGGATCTGGTGGAACGGGACAAGACCCACAGATCGTGGACCGCGTTAGGCTCGCAGCTGGACTCCTGAATTAGCCCGCTGGGGCCAAGAGCCACAGGGCCAGACGCGTGAACGAAACGCTGCAGGCTGGCAGGCCCAGCCCGTGGGTGCGTTCGGCCGCTGCTGCAGCTGCACAGACCTAGCGGGGTTTAGGGAAGGTGGGGAGGGCTGGGCGCAGGGCGGGGGCGCAGGATTGACTAGGCCATGATGGCCAATAGCGGTTTCTGGAGGGCGGGATGGGCGGGAGTCGCCGTTAAAGGGGCGGTGTGACCAGGAGGCCGAGCTTTGGATAAGGAGGGAGGGATGCCCGGGCGGGAGACCCGGCGGGTACGCGGGGGAGGGGAGAGGAAAAGGAGGGGACAAAAAAATAAATAAATAAAAAAATGAAAGGCGGCTGCTGCGGTCTCAGCGCCCACCGAAATAAACAGAGGCGGTGGCTAAGGCTGCCCACTGCAGCCACAGGGGAGAAGGAACTCCTGCTGGCCTCCTAGCATTTGCTTGTGCCAAGGACTTCGCTTGGTCCTCGCTGGTGTGAGCACTCACTCCCGGACTAGCGCCCTGAGCGGATCCGCTGGAGAGAGGGGGAGAACCAGAGAACACTTTTTTTTTATTGTTGTTATTGTTTTTCAGACTAGCCTCACCCTGCTCCCCTCCCCCTCCTCGCCTTCTCCCCTCCCACAGTCCCCCCTCCCCTGCTCCTCCCCTCCCTCCTCCTCCTCCAGCCCAACTTAAAGAAAGAGGGAACGACGCGCCCGTTTCCTTCATCTGGGGGAATTCGTGGTCGCTGCAAGTTTACTACTCCCGGCGTCGCCAATGCCAAGCTCGGAGGGCCAGGAGGGCTAAATCCCCGCAGCAGCCGCCAAGCCGAACAATACCCGCAGCGCGCTGGGCGGCGCGAGCAAGGCCTCGGGGGAGGGAGCGGCCACCCGAGCGCGCCGTGGACTGGACGCCCAGCCTCCTCCTTCGGGCTGCCCAGCGCCCCTGCAGAGATCAGGTGGAGCGGCGAGTGCGCCAGGCTCTGGGGCCGACCGAGCTTGCCGCTGTCCGCTCCCTGCCTGCCTGTGTGCTTACAGCCACTGCCCTAGGGCACTGTGGCCCCGCAGCCGCGTTGACTTCATTCGGCGGATGCCGCTGTTCTCAGCCAGGCTCCCAGTCGGTCGGCAGTGCAAAGCAGCTAGCGAGTGAGTGCGTGCGTGCGTGCGCGCGCGGGGGCGCGCAGGGGTGGGGGCCGCGGCGCTGAGCTCGCCCTCCGGCGGCCCCCCTCTCCTCCGCTCCCCACACCTCCCTCCGCTCCCTCCTCCCGCCCGCCCTCCCCTGCCCTGCCCGCCCGCCCCCGCCGCAGCTCCTTTAATACACTTTGGTTCTCCGCCTGGCTTTGGACTCTTCTCCTCCTCCACCTCCTCCTCCTCCCGCGCCTCCTCCGCCGCCGCCTCCTCTTCCTCTCCGCGCTTTCGCTCGGCGCCCGGCCGCCTGAGGCAGATACAGGCGGCGGCGGCCGGCGCAGTAGCCCGGCTCCCGAGGCTGCAGTCGCCAGTGTTTCCACCGCCGGTTCACGGAGCCGGGCGTCCAGAGGACGCGCCTCGCCGATCAGGAGGGGAAATCCAGGCAGCAGGGCTCACCCGGGCCGGCGGGGCGGCCGGGCGCGCTGGCCATGCTTCTGGACGCGGGGCCGCAGTTCCCGGCCATCGGGGTGGGCAGCTTCGCGCGCCACCACCACCACTCGGCCGCGGCAGCGGCGGCTGCGGCGGCCGAGATGCAGGACCGGGAGCTGAGCCTGGCGGCGGCACAGAACGGCTTCGTGGACTCGGCCGCAGCGCACATGGGCGCCTTCAAGCTCAACCCCGGGGCACACGAACTGTCTCCTGGTCAGAGTTCGGCGTTCACGTCGCAAGGTCCGGGCGCCTACCCGGGTTCGGCTGCCGCGGCCGCTGCGGCCGCGGCTCTAGGGCCCCACGCCGCTCACGTTGGCTCTTATTCGGGGCCTCCCTTTAATTCCACCCGGGACTTCCTGTTCCGTAGCCGGGGCTTCGGGGACTCGGCGCCGGGAGGCGGCCAGCACGGGCTCTTCGGACCCGGCGCCGGCGGCCTCCACCACGCGCACTCGGACGCGCAGGGCCACCTTCTCTTCCCTGGCCTCCCGGAACAGCACGGGCCGCACGCCTCGCAGAACGTGCTCAATGGGCAAATGCGTCTAGGGCTGCCCGGCGAAGTGTTCGGGCGCTCAGAGCAATACCGCCAAGTGGCCAGCCCGCGGACCGACCCTTACTCGGCGGCGCAGCTCCACAACCAGTACGGCCCTATGAATATGAACATGGGGATGAACATGGCAGCGGCCGCAGCCCACCACCACCACCACCACCACCACCCTGGTGCCTTTTTCCGCTACATGCGGCAGCAGTGCATCAAGCAAGAGCTCATCTGCAAGTGGATCGACCCGGAGCAGCTAAGCAATCCCAAGAAAAGCTGCAACAAAACTTTCAGCACCATGCACGAGCTGGTGACCCACGTCTCTGTAGAGCACGTCGGCGGCCCGGAACAGAGCAACCACGTCTGCTTCTGGGAGGAGTGTCCACGCGAGGGCAAACCCTTTAAGGCCAAATACAAACTGGTCAACCACATCCGCGTGCACACGGGCGAGAAACCCTTCCCTTGTCCTTTCCCGGGCTGTGGCAAGGTCTTCGCACGCTCCGAGAACCTCAAGATCCACAAAAGAACTCACACAGGTAATCGTGGGTCGCAGTGGGAAGAGGCACCTCGAGGAGAAATAAGTGCACAGACTGAGCGTGTGTGTGTGTGTGTGTGTGTGGTGTGTGTGTGTGTGTGTGTGTGTGTGTGTGTGTGTGTTTTCGTTCGCTCGTACGCGCTGGGGAGAGTGCAGGACAGCCAGGGTTTGTTTTTGTTGGAGGATGGTAAGAGTATTATTGGACTGGGATTTTTCCACGTGCGGAAATTCAACTTTAAATGATCAAATAAATACTTGGAGTGATGCGATTGTCACCCCCACCTGCCTGTCCTGCTGAATAATTTCCATTTTAAACAGAGCGCACAAAATAAAACAATTCGGCTCTAGCTCGATGTCCGGGAAGCGAGCCTAGCAAGGATTTTGCCAGCTTGTCTGAATGAGCTTTTCTGCCCTTAGTGGATTATCTGTTTTCCAGAGGCTTGTGCTTTCCCGTTTCTTTAACACAGGGTCCAAACGCCCTTCTCAGGACTGTTTCCTATTAAATGAATCTGGTGTGAGCCGAAGCTGTAAAGCGGTTCTCATTTAAAAAGTGTTTTTAAAGCCCATTTTGGGGTGGGTCGCAGGGGACTGACGGTGGTTTGCCAGCAGTTTGTGAAATTCTCTAATGGGCACCAGAGGGTTTGTGATTCCCAACTTCGACCCTCGCCCGGGCCAACCAGAGCCCCAGGCAGTACCGCCCCGCAGGGCGATCTTGAGAGAGACGCAAAAGAGCGATTCTCTCGCTTCAGATTATTCATCTTCGACCAGGTCTCAGCCAAAATCGCAAAAGACGATTTCCTAAAAGAAAGCCAAATGTTTTAGCAACTTCCCTCGTCAATATTTACTCCAAAGTTGGGACGAGCCAGCGGCCTATTGTTCTCTTTTGGGAAGGGAGGAGCCGAGGTGCGAGACAAGCTTTTAACAAGGTTTAAAATTTGAGAAATTTATTTGCATGAAATGCCCCGTGTCTGAGCGGTTGTCTTTAAAAAACAGTTTAGGTGCTAATGGAATTTAACGTTAACTGGTTCCCTTTCCAAGAGTTCTCACACCTCTAAATGACTCCAAGCATTTGGAATCCTGGCAACAGGATGTAGGAACCGCCAGAAAATTAAACAGGGAGATTTTGAAAGGTTTTCCTGACTCCAACCCCTAACCCCTTTGCTGAGAGGTACAATCACTAAAAGACTACCTTATCGCTCATGTTTACTTCCTCCGCCTCCATTAAAAAAAAAAAAGAAAAGAAAAAGACTGGCGATTATACTAGGATTATGATTAACTCAATTTGCAGTTTTTGGATGATAAGTACTGGCTCAATCAATCTCCATATCCCAGTCTCCAAACAGCTCACAGCATCTCCAAATATGATTGCCTACTGGCCCCAAAGAGGAAGCGACAGCAGCCCAGCCGCCTGTGTGATTTTGATAATGCCCCAAATATTTTGTCAAAATAACAGCTTCTCGATAGCTAGACCAACTTGTTAGGGAGCTTGGAATCCAAAAAGCTCTGTAGAAAGGCGAACAGGGCCAAGGGCACCCCGAAATTCGTTAGAATTTTAAGGAGATGGGTGTCAGTGTGAAGGGAAGTTTATTTTCATAATTATGAAATTGACGGTAGAATCTGCTAGTTGGTTCTTCGTAGGGGTGTCCAACCTGTTTCAGAGACTTAGCCCTCTCCCCTTTGCCCTCTACTCTGTACCCTTGGCAGCCTTGGTGAGGACTTGGGGGTCCTTGGTGCCCCATAGCAAGCACCCTGTTTGCAATCCACAGGGGAGAAACCTTTCCAGTGTGAGTTCGAGGGCTGTGACCGACGCTTCGCCAACAGCAGCGACAGGAAGAAGCACATGCACGTCCACACCTCAGATAAGCCCTATCTCTGCAAGATGTGCGACAAGTCCTACACGCATCCCAGCTCCTTGCGGAAGCACATGAAGGTACCACTGCAGTAGCCGGGAGGGCTAGGCCGACCTGGTGCACCAGCTCCCAGAGGTCCTGGGAGGGTCCCCAGGGGCCGAGGGACACTCTTGGGATGCTCTCGGCTCGGGGACCTGGCCTCACAGCAGCTGCACTCACACCCAGTCCCCTCTGGTCCCCACTCCCGGCTTTTGTCTTGCAGGTCCATGAGTCCTCCCCTCAGGGCTCCGAGTCCTCCCCGGCTGCCAGCTCTGGCTACGAGTCGTCCACACCCCCGGGGTTGGTGTCCCCCAGCGCAGAGCCACAAAGCAGCTCCAACCTGTCCCCAGCAGCGGCAGCGGCGGCAGCAGCGGCTGCAGCAGCGGCGGCCGCGGTGTCCGCAGTGCACCGAGGCGCGGGTTCTGGCAGCAGCGGCTCCGGAGGGGGCTCGGCGGCCGGCAGCGGTGGGGGCGGCGGCGGGGCGGGCGGCGGGGGCGGCGGCAGCTCTGGCGGGGGCAGCGGGACAACCGGAGGCCATAGCGGCCTCTCCTCCAACTTCAATGAATGGTACGTGTGAAGGGCCAGGCCTTTCTCCCATTCCCTGTTCCCTTATCCACCGTCGCCCTCCCAAAAACCCACCGAGGGCACCTTAGGATCATCTTATTAAAATTATGAATCTGATTTTTATGGTGAAAAAAATTTTACCAGCAGAAGGATTTTTAAAAGTTTTTTTTTCTTTTTAAAGAAAACAATCTAGGCATGAAAAGCAACATCTCTCTGTATCTCTGAAGCTGAAAACATAAAAAAATTTTTTTGAAGAAAGTAAACTCCACAAAAATATCGAGCCAAACTTCCCTAGGAACCCCCAGCCCACTTTCCTTCCCATATGCTTCCCAGTCTTTTTGACAAACTGTACATAGCGGACTCCTTCCTTTTCCACGGTGATTTTAATGGCTTATTGGTGGATAGAAGTTTGTCCATTTGTAAACTCCGGATTGCGTTCCCTCCTGCCTTTCTCCCATTCCCCTTCCCCAAGTGACGGACCTTTTCTTTTTTCCTTTTAGTTTACCCAGTTTTTTTTTTTTTAAAGTAATGTGGAAGAAAATGGTTTATTTTGTATTGTGGTATTAAATATTGTGTTCCTTTTAAATGAGGCAACTTGATTGTAAACTTCATGCGACTATAGACTGGAAAATATGAGCCGTGCCAAAGTTTCCCTTCTGTTTCTTCAACACACCAACCCATAGCACACATCACCACCACCACCAACGCTTGTGAATGTATTTTTCTGTTAGCTGGGTTTACATGTGATGTTTCAGTGCTTTTGCGAGTTCGATTTGTTAGTTCTTGTATGAAAGTTTGGGGGTGGGGTGGGTGGGAGTAAACGTTGTGCCGTTAGCTTTTTCCGAAATAACACCCTTCTGTAAATATCCGTTGCCATATTTATCCATTTGTAATTAAATTATGGTATTAACTTGCTACAGAGGAAACAATATTTATAAAGAATGTTTCTTAACTATAAATATGTACAATTGTGGGCATAAACTGTTTCAGATTTTTTTATTTGAAGGTTTAAGTGGTTTGATCATTTCTTGTGATGTTTTGAGAGTAATGCATACAGAAATATAATAAAATGTGTTGAAACTGCATGAACATACTTTTTTCCCCCTAGCAGAGTTATTGAAGAGAATGGGAAGGAGTCAGCTTGAGGCATGACATAGGTATGGGATTGGGAGTGTGGTGGGGAGTAGTACCACCTTGCGTTCTTTGGAGGGAAGTCTATTTATGCATAGAGAATGGGCCAAACTGCCCTTTTGGCAGAAAGTCTCAAAATTATTTTCTACATCCTTTTGTTTGGTAGCTGAGGATGAATTAAATTTTTGGAAAGCCCCTGTGAGGAATGGCGGCAGGAACCTTCCGAGTGTCTAATGGCTCCATTATCTAAGGGAATGCCTTTCTTTCTTTCAGCTATTTGGGCTGGCTTTAAGAGCACTAAACATTTCCTTATTCTTTGTTTTCCTTCCCTACCCTGCCCCCTTCCTCTCTCCCTCCCTCTGAAAAGCTGAGGTACAGTTATTTTTAATTGCACGTTTAAAACTGAGCCGAGTACTTTGTTTTTGAACTTGGACCAGTGATTATAGTTTAAAGGGGCTCGTTTTTTTTTTTTTCTTGATATTTTAAGCAGAGCTTGCTCAATAAATCCTGTTTATCTTAAGCAGCTCCGCAGTGGTGCTCAAGGGAAAGTAATAAATAGGATATACTTTAATTTTTTTTCCCCATCATACATAGGGAGGGATACATCTACTCTGAAGGAAAGAACACAGCAAAATAAAAGAATATAAAGGCTAGTGTTGCCAGGTGGAAGTGAATAGGAGTACTGAGTTTTCTGGAACCTTTACCACCGTGCTGCCCTGCCCCCACAGGAGTTGGTTTGAATTCTCAAACAAGATGCTGTAAAGAAAGCAAAAATAATTTTAGTAATAAGGAAATCGAGATGGGGAAAATTATTTTTAGCTCCTGAACTATCAAGACCTCCCTCCCTCTGGGTGTCCCTATAGCTCTGAGCTTTGGGGTTGCTGCTCCCAGGGGAGGGAGAAGACCCGGCCTGCTTCTGAGGCTACAACAGTTCCCAGAGATAAGCCAGTGTAGCCCAGGGCTTGGTGAGTCTGCCGCAGATGGGTGGAAGACCACAGTATCTTTTGCTACTTTCTTTTTGCCCTAGACTGAGTCACAGGGCCAGGCGTGACAGCCCGAGGGATGTTTGGGAAGGAGTCAACGCTCACCTCCCACAGGCCATGCTACCTGTTCAGTGGCCAGCGAAGGAAGCACACTCCATCCAGCCAGACGCTTGTGTGTGCCTGCTTGAGATACTCACCGTGTGACAAGTGCCAGGCTCCCCATCCCCAGCGGCCCGCGGGCTGCCTAAGCGCCAATTTCTGAAGCAATCAACCCTCTATTAAAATCAAATTTATAACCCCTAATAATATTAAGCAAAATTATTAGAATAATTGGCATATGTTACTGAGCCTTGAGAGAATTCATTGAACACACTGTAAGCTGTGAGAAAAATCGTTTAGGGTTTTACCGAGTCCCTTACCCCTGGGGGAGCAGGCAAAAGAGTCAGATTAAATATTCATTTGGTGGGCAAGAAGAAAATGGTCCTACTCAAATGTTTTTAACCTTTTCATTGTGGGGCTGGAAAGGATAGTTTCGAGATACCACAAATCTTAAAAAAAAAGAAAAAAAAAGACTCAGAGGGACAACTTCTGCATCAATTTAAGGCCTTGAGGCCTTTTTATTTGCGGGAGCACGGGAGCAAAATAGACACTCCACAAGGTCAAGGTAGTGCAATTGCTTTTCAAATCTATTTGGGAGCTCGCTGTAAGTCTATGGCGCGTTAGTTTTCTGCAGAAAAATACAAAGTGTAGGGGGTCTGGGCTAGGAAGTCCATTGCCGAAAAGTGCTTTCCTACTCCACCCTAGGACCGATGGAGCCCCTGGGAAAGGCTTTCTAGCAAAATGGCTTCTAGCTCCTCTCCCCTCTAAGCTTTGTCCACAGGAGTCATCAACCCGACGGCTTGGTCCAGTTTTTCTGTTTGGCTTTTCTCTTAGCCCTCCGAATTTCCGGAGGCTAATGAGAAAAGAGGGAGATAGCATACATGTGAAGAGTACTGAAGACGCCAGAATCGCTGTACTTACCGGGTGCAGCGGTTTGGCGCCTGAGCTCGAGAGCCTGGCAGTGATGGGGTTGAGAGTGGGGGTGGGTGGTTGAATGGAGATGTCCGAGCCCTCCCTCCCTCCCCCTCACCCCAACTCATAATAGGCCTGAATGCTAACCTGCCCTTGCCTTGACTTCAGAGCTTCATAGCTGAAGCTGGTCCTGGCCTCCCTCAGGGCCCAAGAGCTGCGCTGTGGTTCTCTGCGGCGTCGGGAGGACTGGTCGTCTCTGCTTGCCACCGCTGTCAACTTGAACTTCAGTGAGCAGAAGCCTGTTCCCTTCGCGCTCAACTCTATTCACCACCGAATAAGTCCCTCTCACCACGAGATTCGCCTTATCCGGAGGCAGCTGGAGCTCCCTCGGGAGGCCCATCATTATTATTATTAATTATCGTGATCCTCGCTGCATTATTAATGGCCACAAGGATAACGGGCATGGGTATCAGCTTCTCCCAGTTCAGTGATGTCCTCCGAAGTCCCCGGCAGGGAGGAGGTTATTCCCAGCTCAGAGGCTGCGTGAGTTCTGCTTGCGGCAAGGGCGAGGGGAGGCAGCTACAGTCAGGACACTGCGGGGGACTCCAGTAGAGAAAACGCCACCCTGGTACCCGCACACCATCCCTAGCTGACCAGGGCCTCTTTCCTCTCCCCTCTGCCGGCACCTTGGCTCTTCCTCCACCCCACCCCCTATCCCCTTTGTCTCTTTTTCAGACGGATGTTTTCAGTCTCAAGTGGTTTTTTTTTTCTTCCGCACAAAACCCTGAGATCAAGGGCAGATCACAGGCTGGACTGGGGGGCTCGGGTTTCTCCAGACTCTGTGCTATTTGCCAGCATCGCCGCTTTAGGCTAAGAAGGCCTGGGCCATCCAACGTGGTCTTGCCTGGGTTGGTAGGCTAGGGGAAGTGTGTCTCAGTACTGTTGAGTTCATTGATAGCACTGGAAGCTAGAGACAGACCGAGATTTAGCTAGTATGCAATGTAGACTCAAATCCTACTATCCCCTAAATTATGTCACAGAAATAATTCCAGGGGCATTAGGCCCACTTCCACAGGTTAAGAAATAAAGGCCTCAGAATAACACCTCACCAAGAATTGGTTGAACTTTTAGATAGGTTTTTAATTTTAAAAAATGTTGAAATAGGAAGTGCGTGGAAAGCTCCCCTCAGGAGGGTTCAGTAGTGTTCAATAAATACTTGTGGGTTGGTTATAATCTGATGCCCCAGAAATTTGCAGCTCCACATCCAAGAGTACCTTAGCAGACAAGTCAAAATGAAAGGTTTCTATTTTTAACCAGCAGCTCAGAACTAAGACCATGGAAATGTCATTCTCCTTCCCTCCTCTCTCAACACCCCCCCCCCATTGTCTCTGGGCTTTTTATTGGGGCGGGGGGGGGGAAGACGAGGGAGGATCTAGATCCTTCCAGACTAGATCGAGTGGCCAAGTACCAGAAAACCTCGACCCACCCTGCTGGGTCCCTGAGGAGGTGAAGGCAGCCATGATGATAAGGGTAGGACAAACAAATGAGACCACCTGTAAAGCCGACTATAGGGCAGCCCAACCCAAGTGTCGGAGTTCATGATCAAGGCTGGGGGTCACTGGGGGCAAAAGGGTCTGAATGGTCACTGTAGAAACCTCTGGCAGGGGGAACTCCAGGCCTGGGTCCTCCTCCTGCTGCCCCGCCTCTACAAGATGCTAACTTTGGGCTCTGGGGTCACCAAGCATGTCCCCACTCTGCTTTCCTTTTGTTTTCAGGGAGGCGCTTTTGAGGAGGTAACATTTGGCCTTTCCTTCTGCTTTCTGCTTTTCTCCCTATTTGAGTCCAGCATTCCCTCCAGCCCCACCTGGCTTAACACAGCCTTCAGGCAGGCTTTGCGGGGAGTCCCTTTACTCCGACGCGCACCCCCACAGACACTCACTCCCATGCCAATACACATCATCCACTCATATGCTCACCTCCTGTGGCTTCCGAATCTCTGCACCACCGGTTCACTCACGGGTGAGAAGGACCTGAGGCTGCAGAGATGCGCGTGGGTGGCACAAGACCAGTAAGCGGGTGTTCACCCCCTCCCCCTTATTGTCCTTGGAGGGGCCACTGCCCGGCCTTATAGGTGAGGCCCATTTCTTGAATCTACAGACTCTTCAGTTGAGATGGAGACAGCAGCGGGGTGGGTGGGGGGATGGGGGTGGGCGGATGATGGGGGACTACCTGCAGTTGGTATCCAGTCCATTACCAGGGGCTGTGATGGGCTGATTGTCCTACCCACCTGCTGCGCTCTCTACTCTCCTGGTGTGTGTGTGTGTGTGTGTGTGTGTGTGTGTGTGTGTGTGTGTGTGTGTGTGTGTGCAGTGATTCTTCCTCCATCTGTTAAAGGGCGAAGGGCTATGTACCCCACCCTATAGCCCTTGCTTTAATCTCTTCTTCCCTCATTCCCAGTCCTCCAACTCCCAGAAGCTAAGTCAGTGGCCCTGGGGAGCAGAACGAGCAGCGTCTCTAGAGAAGGCAGATGTGGGTGGAAATATCGTTAACAGTAGCAGAGAGAACCATAGTAGTTGAAGCTTCTCCAAGCTTCTTTCTGAGAAGCTTGTTTCTCCAAGGACTGTAGAGGTCTGGAACACTCCTGACCCGGTACAACTGCAAGTGGGCATTGAGTTCCCTTTGATGGGACCAAAGGGCTTTTACTGCTACTTTCCAGTAAAAATCCAAAACCTGTTGCGGTGCCACCAAAACCGCTGCCCTAGAGCAGAGCCAGCTTCTGGATGCAGGCAGCCCTGGTGCATAGTGCACTAGATTTTTTGCTTTGTTTTGTCCTCTGGGCCCAGTGCGCCCACAGCTGTTAGTGTGGTTTCCTGAATCCTTTGGAGTTGGCTAGTTCTGTCTGTCCACTGTCTCCAGCCCCCATTTCTCTGGCCTGTCGCCCCCCCCTCCCAATCCCACCACTCCCCTGCACGTCTATGAATGGTAGATTTAATGAGCACGGATGCCGAGCTGGCCGGTGATTCTGAGGATGCTCTGACCTGTAGGGAGGGCACGAAAGGTCAGACTCACGCAGGGCCGGACTCAGGCTCCTCCCAGGCCCACGCTGCTAGGATATTGATCCTGGGAGAAAGATAAACAGGAGAACTGGACATTCGGTCATGAATACTAATGAGCCAGGGTAGTGGTTTTAATTGCTGAGGACTTCCTTTTCCCAGTTAATCTTTATTGCAAACTTCTCTGGAGTCAGCCTTCCTTTTGTGTATTCTCTTGTCCTCTCCTTCAGTTTCCTGCGAAATGCCTCGGCGAAAGAGACTTGTGTTAGCTTTACTTTTTCGCCTTCTCGGTGTTCATAGGCACCGCAAGAGCCGTCAAGAACAGCCCGTGTTCTCAGAATGGCTCTGCTCACTAATTCTGGGAATGTAGGGGGATCCTATAAAATAAATTGCTTCAATATGCTTTTGGCAAGTCTGTTTCTTGATTTCCTCAATCTTATTGTTTCGAAGACTTGTATGTTCTTGTCTTTAAACTTCCACTTGACAATTGCACCTTTTCTGTGGGCACCCAACCTCTTCTTAGCTCCTCTCCAAACTGGTGCATTCTATCCCCCAAATGGTCTCATTTCTCAAGCCTGTAGGCTTTGGCACGGGCTTTACCAACCGCAGTGTCGGAGTTTTCCAGTGAAGCACTGAATATGGGCAAGCTAATTCACCAGCTCTCATGAATTTAGTGTTTTCTTTGGTACCTATGAGCAACGCTGAAATATGAGACAGGAACCTAGGGGAGTTTCAGAGGGACGTCTGCCTTCATTATTCCCGATATGTATTTGATAATTTAGTTGCAACTGATTTTTTAAACATAAAGTTATTTTAATCCCTCCCTCCAAATAGTATTAATAGATGGGAAATCTCATAAAACAGTTTGGCTGTGTGATTAAGAGAGGGAAAAAATGCAAATCCATTTCTGGGGCAGGGTATATTAAAATGTGTTGAAATCTATGCCAGGAAAAAAAAAAAAAGAACAACTGTGCTAGAGCAATTTTGAGCATTATTCTAATTCTTAAAGTTTTGGACAAAATTATTTCATATCATTGTTATAGGTCCTAGCATTGTAGTTCCCTGAGGGTTTTATTTCACTTACACTTTTCAGTCCAAACTTTTTTTCTTCTCACAATGATTTATTATGTAGGTAATTTTAGGGGATACAGTTTACAGCTTGAATTATTAGACCGAACACCTCTGGCTGACACTACGACGCCTTTTCCCCCCCCTCTGCCTGCAGCTGTGAGTCACAACCCCATTTTCATACCCAACCAGTGCACATTCCTTCACAATGTATACTTCCTTCTTGCAAAGATCAAACATGCTTTGGTCAAAGTGTTTATTTTAAAATGCAGGAAAATTAAAACTAAACACAGCTCTACTGTAAAATCCCCCAATGTATCATATTTTCCTCCTGTGGCCACACACGAAAAAAGTTAAGACATTGCACCATTTTCTGGAATCAAATTGCGAACTGAAGCACGGTCACATATAGACAGAGTTTTTATTTTATTGTTGAAGTGTGCCAGGAAAAAAAAAAACACACTTTTGCTCATGATTAGATTCCAGTTTGGATATCTTCAGGTTTTACTATTTTTTTTTTTAAATCATAAGTCAGAAAATAATGTACCATCAAGAAGAAGAAGCTGACAAACCTGTTTATTCACTAAACTATATAAGCCTCATCCCTACCTCACTTTCTATCTTAGTATTTTCCTTTTAATTGTATCTTCCAGGAGGTGACTTTAAGGGGAGGAGTATATTTTGAAATATTTGCTAAATGGGAAACAAAAGGTCTCAGTTACTCAAAACAAGTCCACAATTTCCAAGTATCTCTGTAGGTCTCTGCTGTGTGTGCATTTCCTTTTCTCTTAAATTAAGGTGACAAAAAGGAGAGACTCTATCTCTCTCAGTACCCAAGTCATACAAAGTGAGTTTTACCTGTGGGTTTTGGTGGACACGATGCCTTTCTGCAGCCCTTCCTCTATCTGATTTGCTTTGAGCTCCCTCCTATTCCCCAGTGAAGCACACTTAGACCCCAGCTACCTCCTCTCTGCAGCAATTTACTGGGCTCTTCAACCACACATGTCTTTCAGGGCAGGAATTGTTAGGCTGTTTTTAATCAAGTTTGGAAGCTGAATCTTTTCCCTCTGAAGACTGTGCCCAGGGGTGGATCTGGCTGAATGTCTGGGCAGCCGGTAGTGGGCTTGGCCACTGTTTTTTTGAGACACAACAGCAGAGAATGGCATTGAAATAATCTTGTGTGGCAGAAGTGGTTAAAATATATTGATCCCACTTACTTCCCTCACCTCTGAGCTAAAAGGCTCGCGAAGCCAAAAGAAATTGGAAATGATAATTCATTTACTCACTGGAGGCAAAGCAAGAATATGTAAACACTTTGAAAACACATTGTCCAAAAATCTTTCAAATTAGGTGCTGATTAGGGTGAATGACAGTACATTCTTTTCAATATTTTATTGGTTAAAACTTTCTTTTAGATGTCAGTAATAAGAAAACAACAATTAAAAAAACTAACCTCTAGAGAAAAATGAGAAGGTTAACAGAAATCTGATCTTTTATTCTTTAGGTAGGGACAAATTATAATGCATATTTTTAACTGTAGAGAAATAAATAGAAATATCTAGTCTTCATATCCTACTGAAGATCTTTTGTAAGGGCGGAGAGTTGAAGATTTTCAAGATTATGCACAAGACAAAGAGTCTGATTACAGTTTACCTTCAAGACAAGGTTCTTGCCTTTTCTTCCTTTGCTGGGCTTTTTTTTTTTTTTTAAAGGCCCTGTTTAGTGAATATTTGCTAATTTGAAAAATCTGTTCAAATTAAAATACATCGAATATGCATCCCCTCAAAAACTTACCTCCAGCCCCTCCCCAAAATATTTTTTAAAGTTGTAAATCACAGACTTAAAAAAGTCCTTTTATATCTGGTATATTTGTATATATGTAAAATTTGAAAAATCTTAAATTGACAATGTCTACTCTTCTGTCAAACTTATACATTTAAGAAACTAATTTTATAATATGCAATTTGGGGTTGAGGATTTCATTTTTATTTTTGAAATCCAAATAAAATAGCTTTAAAAATTAGATTTGGACACAGTAGGATGGAGGTGTCAGTGAAAAGTCTTAAAGTACCACTATTATCCAACACACACACACACACACACACACACACACACACACATTTTTAAAGAAAATGTTTCAAATGAAGAGAGCAGTTACATCAGCCACCTGATTTCAAATTACTTTTTGGAAGAATCTAACACAGCTATTTTGTAAAAGTAGCAAAACCATTGTCTAAAGTTACAGGATAACATTTTTCTAAAATCTCATGCAATAACTTACTAATTCAGAAATGTAACAAATGAAGTATTTGGATCTTTGCGCTGTTTAATTCTGCTTTTAAAATACTGTATTTCTCGTCTAGTTTTTTATGTAGATTTTACATAGGATGCTATTGTAACTTATGTCAGCTCTCCTTTCTCTCTCTCTCTCTCTCTCTCTCTCTCTCTCTCTCTCTCTCTCTCTCTCTCTCTCTCTCTCTCTCTGTTGAGCTAACTAGCAAGCAACCTACCATTCTCTTGTGTTCTCAAAATCTTGCAGCTGAAAACCAAACATGCAGGTTAGGAACCACGTGGCTTTCTGCAGATGCCTGGAGGGCGGATACCACTTTAGCTATCTTTTCTATGAAGCAATTTCAGAGTGGAAATTAGCCTCATAGTTTGCCTCTATTTTCCCTCTTAAAGTTTGAAGTACAGGAAGCAGTGGGTACGTCGCTGGAATGCCACCTATTTCTGTGCTTCAAGTTTCATTCTCTGTTCAAAATGCCATAAAAAAATGCCATAAAAAACATGTCTTAAATTCATTTTTAAGAGAGCATTTCCCAAGAAGCGCTTCCTTTCCTGCTGCTAGGCAGCGCTACTCCCCAACCTCTTGGCTGGAACCCTTGCTTTCGATTTGTTTGTTTCACACATTTCCCTAAAGAACCCGGATCTTTGCGCTGTTTAATTCTGCTTTTAAAATACTGTATTTCTGCCCTGAATCCTTCTCCGAAACAAATTGTTATCGAAAGTGGATTATATTTGTTCCAGCTGTGGGATCTGGATCAATAATCACACAACACAAATCTTTAATTTTTTTTTTTTTTTTTTTTTGGTCGGGGAAACCTACAAGTTTGTAATGTATTTTCAAGTAAAGTAGGGCTGCTTGTATCTTCGTCAAAAATAAAAGGTCGCGATTACCGCCAGAGTAAGCCTTTCTTTATTATTATTTTTAGCCTGTGTATCATTACCTAACTGGTATGTGTTCTGTCCAGCTCTTGATGATCTAGTTGAATCCTAGACATTGTGCCAAGAAGTGTATTTGAAGCAGATAAGTGCGTATAATACAAATGCGTTTTGTTAGACCTGATGGACGCTATTTTTCTTCTAATAGGTTTGTAGCAAACTAACACAATAACACAATGTATTCCTTTTCAAGGTACATTGTCGAAACAGGTCTATTAAGAGCGCGTTGAGCTATTTCTCGCTTCTATTGAACAGTCTGTTGCTCAAACACAACAGCCAACAAACGCCAGCTGCCTCAACAAAAGTAGAAACCTAACCCTTTTATGTAATGTTTTAGCAGAAAGGGTAGCTCTGTTTAATTAAAAACATTGATGGTCCAGTGAAACAATGGAAACTCAAGTTCAAGTGGTGTTCTATTGATTTAAGATGAGTTTTACTAGCTATGGGTATAATTCATTTTTCCCCAGCGCTCTCCTGTGTGAGGGGGTTCCTTCTTGGGGCATTATTTGGGTGAATAGAAAGACAGACACGGCTATTGCTTTAGAAACCTGATTAACAAACGTTGCTTTGAGGGTAAGGTGTTTAATTTATAAGTGCACCCCATATTTTTTGTCAGTTTATT
This sequence comes from Rattus rattus, assembly GCF_011064425.1. Lineage (NCBI taxonomy): Eukaryota > Metazoa > Chordata > Mammalia > Rodentia > Muridae > Rattus > Rattus rattus. The sequence goes on along the minus strand of NC_046165.1, from coordinate 2,402,575 downwards.
CGCTGTGGGGAAGCTTTGAAAGTAGCTCCTCTCAGCAGGTTAAAAAGTGAAGTCTGCGTCCTGGCATTTAAATGTCTTTGTTATTGTGTCAAGCAAGTTGTTGAAAACTGCATGATCAGAATACTAAAGTTGGGCAGCTAGAGAGGGGTGTGTGTGTGTGTGTGTGTGTGTGTGTGTGTGTGTGTGTGTGTGTGTTCGCGTGCGCGCACGTGCGCCTCTGGGCACAGGACAGTGCGTGCGAGAACAATTATTTTCATCAGAGACTGGTAGCTCGCGCCCGACTGCTCCTCTGTGCAGAACCGACGGCTTTCGGGCTTTCAACTCTGGAAGTGAAGCAGGACGGAATCCTCCACCACACTTCCTTCTGGGGAACCTTAGATGCTGCCGCGGAGAGCCCGGCTCGCTCGAGGGCTTCAAACGGTCCCTTGACAGAGGGCATTCGCGGACCGAAAGGTTCTGGGTCCCGCGCACCTGAGCCGCGCAGCGCAGCGGGCGCCCGGGCTCCAGGAGGCCGGCGCCCGGCTGGAGGTGGGCGGGGCAGGTGCGTGGCTCCCTGCGGCCTGCGGGGTGCCGCCCGGCCCTCCCGCTCCGCCGGGAGAGCTCCGCGCTCCTTTCTCGCACTACTGCGCGCTTCGCAGCTGCCGGACCCCAGGGACCCGAGAGCAAGTAACTCTCATCAGCTCCCCACCACAAAACAATGGCCAAAGCTGGGGCGCCCTACCCGAGGCCCCAGGCTGGGCAGGCTTGATTTGCTTTCTACAGTCGCCGCCTGGAAGGGACGCCCTCAGGCCTGGGGAGGCTTGTGGAGGGATGGTCGGACTCACTTCAGGCCTAAAAGCTTGCACTTCATCGCTTCAGTGAGGCCACCGTGTCTGTGTTTTTGGCACAGAGCTCCATGTGGTACAAGACACATACAGACCTCTGAGGTGCACCTTGAAGACCAGAAGCAAAGGCATAGGCGCTTTGGAGTCTTTGCGTGGGCTTATTGGGCCCACTGTCACGGTTGAAACCCAGGAGAACACTGCCAGAAGCAGACCAGAGATAGGGACTGTCCACACGTAACCCTCAGGCCCAGAATGAATTATTTAAGCTGTTCCTGGTGTTTAAAGAGGTTTTTCAGTTTTTAAAGAATGTTGTAAAAAAAAATATCAGCCCTTGTTAAGTTCCTCATTACATGCTTCCCTTCCTTAGCTGAACATGCACTGTTTCCTGAAACAGAGGAGTGTTTAAACATGTGTCAAGTGTTTTAAAAATAATATGAATTCATAAAGAGGAGAAGGAGGAGGAGGAGTGAGTGAGAGAAAATTTAACTGATAACCTGAAGTGTTTGTCATGCCTTCATTTAACTGTGACTGTGTTTTAACTGTGGGATCCCAGGAAAGAGACTGCTCTGACATCCTGGTACCTTACAGAGTTCTTTCCTTTCCTTTGGCTCCTTGTAGTCATCCCTAATTAGATATGCCTCAGAGGAGCCTTTATCCAGCCCATAAAGGAAGATCAAGTGTCTGCACAATATATATTAATATAGGGTCTATACTCAGTAATTTGGAATTGTGCTTCTTCTTTTAACCTTTTCCTTTATGTCCTCTTTCCTTCAAATACTTGTTGCCTGTGACACTGCTTTGACCTTCCCTCCTCCTTTTCAGGATGTTAGGATGAATGCTGCTTCTGGCAGAAAGACAGTAGGAAAGGTAAAGAGTGAGCTGGCTTTCATTTTGGATCTGGATTACCAAATCACTTAAATTTTTGTATTCATTTTCTTTCCTAGAAACGTTTAAAAAAAAGAGAGAGAGAGAGAGAAAGGTTTTCCTGGCATTTTGAAAACTGGAGATAAGGACAAAGCATTATCTTAAACCGAAAGGACATATTGTGTAGAAGGTAGATTTAAACTTTAGTGCTGTTATCTCTCCTCTCTTAGAGAAAGGAAACTGGCCTTCCTCAGTTGTAGTTTTGGTGTGACATTTTTTCACATTGGTGATCATTCTGGGAAAGATTTCTGTGGGCATTCTATCTGTTTTTAAAGTGTTTACACCAAAGGGAAATGCAGACATTTCCAGTTATTAAAACTAACCGTACTTCCATAGAGTCAAAGTATTGATTTAAAACTTCATACAATGAGTACAATTACCTTCAGTGTCATACATTAGCGAAACGCGGCTACCAATTTGAGGAACAACTCACTTTTCTAAGCAGTCATTTTTCCAACAGTCAGTTTAAAGCTTTGATATCTCACTCTCATACCTTGACCATGTTGTTACATTAGTCCCGACCCTTTTTCCGTGTTTGTTACCACTCTTCTTGCTCTGTTTTTAGCATGGCGTGCCCGATGCTGATAAATCTCAAAACATCTCTAGGGCATAAAATAGATATCTGGTATTTTCAATAGCTAATACCAGATTAGTATAGTGGTACCATACATTATAGATCTTATTTTCAGCGCTTACTTTTAATTTTGAGATAAGGTCTCACCTAGCCAAGACTGGCCTGGAATTTGATAGGTAGATTGTCCTTGAATTCCCGATCCTGTTTGCCTCTACCTTACAAGTGTTAAAGAGTTACAGGGATATGCTACCAAGCCCTGCTTCTCTTTAACTATTTACTTCCTTCTGTAGGTTTTGTGGTGCCCTATTGTTACCTATCTGTGTGTACCACTGATAGTGTCAAGGATGTTGTCCTCACTGTCTGACATCTCTAGTGTGCGGCTACTTCCCCTGCATAAAGCTGGTTACCACGGTGCTGGTATTCGTGAAGATGCCAAGGGTTTACAGAGTTCCTTGGTGCTTTCCTGTTACATATTCTGCCAGAAGATTCCAAAATGGTGGGCACTATACTCTGTCACTAGTTTTGATGTAGATTTTTTTTCTTGAAAAAAAAAAAATTAAAGTGTGAATTCTTCTTGGAACACTGAAGTCAAAGTACTTTGCACTAGAGAGAATTTCTGGAACCCGGATCTCAGATGCATTTTAGCTACTCTGCCATCAGCACCAGGCTCTTTGTTTCTAGATTAACTACTGGATCTTCTCTTTGCTTAAGATATTCTGTAGAGGCTTTTGAGTCTCCCAGGTAAATACAGCTCGGTGATAGTCTTCTTATCCTTACAGATCTGTTCAGGCATCTATGGACTCCCAATTACTGAAACAGCTTAGACTGTATAGGTGGGCACATCTGTAATCCCAATGTTTCTACGTTGAGATGGGGTATGGGGACAAGAGAATGGCCACTTAAGCTGGAGTATAGCACTTCCTGTGAAGTACCCATTTACCCTTGATGGGTCCCCACAACAGACTAAAGTGTAAATTCACTGAAGTCTAGCTCAGTGAGGACAATGGATTTGTTAGGCTTTGCTTAGAGAGCCCTCACGAGTGGTCACTTGCAGACACACAGATGACAGATGTATCACTCACTCTAAAGTCCCGCCCCATCATGGATGGCGGTGTGGTGTTTGAATGACAGTGGCCCCATAGACTCATATGCTTCCATGTTTAGTCCCCAGTTGTTGAAGTATATGGGAAGGATTGGGAAGTGTGGCCATGTTAGGTATGGTCTTAATGGAGGAGGTGTGTCTCTAGGTGGGGGCTTTGAGGTTTCAAAAGCCCTGCCAGGCCTTCTATCTCTGTCTGCCTTTGTCTGTCTCCGTCTCCGATTGTCTTTGTCTCTGTGTCTGTCTGTATCTGTGTCTTTATCTGTCTCTGTCTCTCTCTCTGTCTGCTGCCTAAAGATGACGATATAAAACACTCATCTGCTACTCCAGCCTTGTGTCTGTCTCTTTCCTATCACGGTGATAGCAGACTAAACCTCCTGAACCGATAAGCCGGCCCCCAATTAAATGCTTTCTTTTGTAAGAGTTGCTTTGGTCACGGTGTCTCTCCACAACAATAGAACATTAACTAAGACAGATGGTAACCTCATCAAAACTTTATCAAGTAGGTCTACTTTTAATTACACTTTTATTTTTCTTTTCATACAATTTTTTTTTTAAAAAATTAGGATTTATTTTGGGGGAGGACACTCAGATCATGTGTTTATCAAGTGTTTGTTGTGTGCTAAATAGTTGTCAGGGTACTGGGGACACAGCAGAGAATACAATCTATCACCTGTGCACTGCTGTGACCTTGGGCAAGTCACTGCACCCATCTGGCCAGGTAGATAGAGCTGGGTGTGGTGCAGATGCTGACCAGGACAGCACCTTGACCCACCACCCCAGAGAGCAGAGAGGGCTGCAGGTTGATCTTTAATAATCAAGTAACACTGGGTAGAAGGGAGAGGAAGTAAGCGGTAGGAGTTACTGCTGCTGCTGCTCTGTGGTGGCCTTGTTGGCCAGGTCTTTGGCCTTCTCTGTAGCTTCCAGTGCAGAATCCTTTGCTTTCTCTTTGACCTCTTTGGCTGTCTCAACAAGTATTTTGGAAGAGGCCTCCCCTTGTAGCTTGGCCAGGATATAATCAAAGCTTTTCATTGTCTTGGTCGCATTGCTTTTTGAACCTGGCAAGACCAAATTCCTGGACAGCTCTGGAGATGCCAAATATGCTAGAGGAGACCCAGGCTTCCTGACTGATTACGGTCCAGCCGCTACTGGCAGAGTTCGCACAGTAAACACATCATTCCTCCACCACCATCAGCTGGGTGCGGTTGATTTTCCAGGTGAAGGTGGTCATGGTCTGATTCTGTGGGTCCACAATAGAGTCCTCCAGGGTGTACACTGAGTGAACAACGTTGGCAGGAAACAGTCTCGCTCTGCTCAACGTGGCATCCGGTTGGTCTTGGTCAGGAGTCCCCGGGACAGAAGCTTCTCATCAGGGGTCACCTCCTGGGGTACCGTTGCCAGAAGACAGAGAACACTTGGTCTCAGGAACTTTGGAGCACGCTCTGACCCAGGAAATACTTCACCACTGTCCAGACCTGGGTGGGCTCAGCACCTGTGCAGCGTCCCGGTGAAGAGCCTGTGGTAGGTTGTGGGGTGTGGGGTGTGGGGGGTTGGGCACACGGAGCTGCGCCGAGATTCCTACCACCACCATGAAGGGCTATAGGACTCAGGGTTTAAATTTTATTTTATGTACGTTGGCGTTTTCTCTGAATGTATGTCTGTGTGAGGGTGTTGGATCCTCTGGGACTGGAGCTGCAGACAGTTGCGAGCTGCCATGCAGGTGTTGGGAATTGAACCCAGGTCCTCTGGAAGTGCTCTTAACCGATGAGCCATTGCTGTAGTTCCCTACTTTTCCACTTCTTACAAACTCTAGCGGCTCCCTAGATCACAAGCATGTGGGGCAGGGGAACAATAGCTAGCATCTCAGGTGAGGGTCTCCTGACCTTCCTTCCTTCCATCTACTAGGGGGTTTTAATAGTTCTATTGTCTATGCTGAAGATCTGATCACAACTGTATTGTTCTTCTCTAGCTGCATCAGGTTCCAGTGCAAAGTTCAAGATAGAATCCGGTTATGCTGGGGGGAAGGGGGAGAACTGCTGTACAGCACTCTACTCCCTTTAACTCTTACAGTCTGTCTGCCTACTTACTTCACAGTGTGCCCTGAGCCTTGCAAGAGGAAAAGGGTTCATGATCATTATTTGATAGTCATGCTGCCTCAACTGTCACTTGCCTTCAGCCATTTGATCAGTTATGGATGTGTCCATCGACAAACTGTCATCCTCTGTAACTGCCTTTCCCACAAGCAAGGCCAATCAGTACCAGATATGAATTCCCTCTCATGGAATTCACATTAAACCCAATTAAAAGGTTGCACCCAAAACAGTGTATACCACTCTTGCACTAGCCAGCACATCTCCCCTTGACTTGTACAGTGTAGCACAAAGGGTGTTCACAGCTGAGTAGGTCTATAGGGACAATTCTGTCCTGACAGTTTGCACTTACAGAAGCTAACCATCCGGGAGGGAGCTCTTTCAGCTCCATCACAGCTTTGTTTCTTCCAAGACATCCCATGTCTTTATTTATTTATTATTTTACTGTTGTGTTGCTGTTTTGTCTTTTTGAGATATGGTCTTACAGAGTAGCCTTGGCTGACCTGGAACTTGCTATGTAGACCAGGCTGGCCTCAAACTCACAGAGATATATATCTATCTGTCTCTCCAGTGTGCAGATTAAAGTTGTGCACCACCATGTCTGGCAGGGATTTGCTCTTGTTAGTTTTTGTATATGACAAACAGAAGTGTCAATAACCCTTTGCGGGTGGGGGTTTGGGGCTCAGGGACCTCACTGGCCAACAACTCATAGGAAAGTTACCCACTGCTAGCCTCAGGATTATCCTTGGGGCTTCTGGGAGTGCCCCGCCCCAACCTATCTAGGATGTCTTAAACAACAACAACAACAACAACAACAACAACAACAACAACAACAACAAAAACCAAGCAAGCAAACAACTTCTTACTGAAATATATTTCCTTGTCTTTAACTGTTCCCCAAATCTGCAAGGAACGTCAGAGGGAAGCATGAAAACACCAGTTGAGCAAAACCTTTCTTACAGCCTGTGTAGATCCATTGCTGTCCATTCCAAGCAAGTACCAACTGATCTAAGGTATAAACAACAAAGGGGACACTAAAGAATAATGTCAGCAAGATCATATACAGCCTGAAAGATTCTATCCCTCCTTCCTACCTTCTTCCTTCCTTCCTTCCTTCCTTCCTTCCTTCCTTCCTTCCTTTATTTATTTTTCATGTTTACTTTTGGATATTTTAGATAGGGTCTTACTGTGTAGCCTTGGGTGGCCTGGTATTCACTATGTAGACCAGCCTGGCCTCAAGCTCATAGATATATGCCTGCTTTTGCCTCTTGAGTGCTAGGATTAAAGGTGTACAACCTCCATAACTGTCCATTGTTCCCTTAAAAGAGTGACATTGGGTATAGCCATGTGGAGGTACAATTTCAGCTATCATTCTATAACTCACAGTCATTTCCCTCGACCCATCCTGTTCCCTTGTCCTGCGTTGTCTCCTTGGAGCTGCCAGGCATCTTCCCACCTCTGACAGGTTTAAAGAAAGGGTCATGTATGTACTTGCCATTGAGCTGGTTTTTTGAGTCTGACAGGTTCTAGGCTGTCATTACCTCTCTTTTAGCCATAACTTGCTTACCCTGGTCTGAAAGGCTTAAGGCCAACATGGTGAGACTAATGAGTTTATTGGACTTTCTTATGGAGCATGGGTGAGAGACTGATTACAGGAACATGGAGTGACTTCAAAATAGTTACACCCTGAAAAGTCCCACCTCATCACGGAAACTGTCATATAGTCTAACTTCTAATTAGCCTTTCAGTAGTTTGTTTTTTTGAGATAGGATAGTCCCAAGTAGTCCCAGTTTGCCCTGTAACTTGCTATGTGGACCAGGCTGGCCTTGCATCACAGAGATGCTCCTACCCCTGGATCCAAAATGCTGAGCTTAAAGGGCAGCCTGAGGTATTCATTCTCTCATTCTACCAATGGGCTCTGGGAACTGGAGTCAGGTCATAAGGCTTGATAGCAAGCACTGAGCCCTCTCATTAGCCCGACTTCCTTTCTTCTTATACTTTTACTTATCTTTATTTTACATGTATTTTTTTCCTACAGGTATTTGGGTAAACTATGTGTGTGCCTGGTGCCTGTGGAGGCCAGAGATCACTGGGACCTCTGGAATTGGAGTTATAGGTGGTTGTGAGCCAAGAGTGCTAGGAACTGAACTTGGGTGTTTTGACAGAAGAGCGAATCCTGTTAGCCACTGAGCTGGTTCTCCAGCCACAAGAAACACCATTTTCTACCCATTAGACTGGTAAAAAAAATTAAAAAGAAAAGATTTATTTATTCTATGTATATGAGTACACTGTAGCTGTCTTCAGACACACCAGAAGAGGGAATCAGATCTTATTACAGATGGTTGTGAGCCACCATGTGGTTGCTGGGAATTGAACTTAGGACCTCTGGAAGAGCAGTCAGTGCTGTTAACCGCTGAGCCATCCCTCCAGTCCAAGACTGGTAAAAATTTGATAGCTCAATTTACTTTGAAATGTAGAGAAGGCAGAAGTCTTTAGTGTTGATGGGAATCTGTGACTTAATTGCTTGGAACTTTCAAAGATACATGAAAATGCATTAAACGGTATCATATACTCACCACTAATTAAATGTCACAGTAGCAGTGTCTATTATTTTTTTTCTTAAAATAAAATCCTTTTGTGACTATTCAGAATGAAGACTTCCATTTTTCATTTACCCAGTAAAGCGCTTGATACGGAAATATGAGGTCCTATATTCAATCCTCATTTCTGGTGCAAAAATCTAGTTGGGTAGCACAGGTTTTTTGTTGTGGTGGTTTGTTTGGTTTTTCAAGACAGGGTTTCTCTGTGTTCTTCCGGGCTATCCTGGTACTCATTCTGTAGATCAGGCTGGCCTCAACTCAAACGCAGCGATCCATCTGACTCTGACTCTGTCTCCCTTGTACTGGGATTAACCTCCAAGCAGTGGTGCACAGTTATAATCTCAGTACTGGGGGAACAGTGACCGGTAGATCCCTAAGGCTTGTTGGCCACCCAGTGTAGCCTAATTGGCAGACCTAGGGTTTCAGGGAGAGACCCTGTTTCAGATAATGAACTTCCTGAAGACCACACCTGAAGTTGGCTTCTGGTATCCATGCATACGTATGTGCACGCAAGAGTTCAAACCCACACAGTGGAGAACTATCTGCAGTAAAAGGTCACAATGCCACCTTGAGAGACCTTAATGTGAATGTTGGATTAAGCTGCCTTTACACACAGTTCATCGCTCTTTCTGGAGGTGGTAGTAAGGCCCGAGAGCCTGCCTTCAGCAGTGGTCGGGATAGACCAGTTGTTACGGTCCATCAAAAATTTCCCAGGATTGGAACCAGGCAAGGGTTTTACTACCCACCTGTCTCTTTAATTCCGTAGTAGGTATCTTCTCTAGGAAATTGTTTTCTCTACTTTGAGTAAACTAATAAATAGCATAAGGATTTGAGGAAGCCAAAGATTTGACATGTTGAAGCATTTGCATCTGCTTTTGTGTTTCCTAGAAGATTTGGAATGTCCTCTTAAAAGCCCCAAAGCCAAGGAAGAGAAAATGGAGAAGTGCCAAGCCACGTTAAGAATTCAGTGTTTAAAAAAATGGTCCAGAGAGAGGAGTCAGAGTTCAAGAAGGGCAGAGGAGAGCAGAGGGCATTTCCATGCTCACACCTGTAAGTTATTATGACTTTTGAAGTGACTGTTGATGGAAACCCTTGGACATTTGAGCTGTTCACATGTACGCTTAGTGTGTTTAGAGAGCTGCCCAGCCTCTGGAATATCTTCAAGTGGAATCCCAGATCAAACAGCAAATTCCACGGCTAGGGAATATCGTGTAGCCATGTGACATGCAGAAGGTCTCAGACTATGAGAACTAGCACCTAAGTAACCACACTGTGTGTGTTTGCACTTCGAGACTTAACATCGATCTCAGGTCTTTTTTCTTTTTTCTTTCTTTTTTTTTTTTTTTTTTTTTTTTTTTTTTTTTTGAGCTGGGGACCCAACCCAGGGCCTTAAGCGCTTGTTAGGCAAGCACTCTACATCTGAGCTAAATCCCCAACCCCTCTCAGGTCTTTTATAGAAGTTAGGGTCTGAGTTTCTAGATAACATAAGGAGAGGGTATGTTTGAAATGTTTGTTTCATAAGACGATTCCTTTTTTTTTTTTTAAAAAGAGTTAAAGACAGATCTTTATTTTTAAACTCTGATCTACCAAATTAGCATTTCCCACCAACTCTGGGAGCAGAGATCTTCACAGGCTTCACAATCTTTTGTTTAGGGGATGCCTTTGTGGGGGCGTTGGCAGCAGCCATTGCTGTCTTCTTTGATGCCTGCTTAGCCTTTCTTGCTTCCTTGACAGCCCTGATAGTTTCTCTTGCCTAGCTTTCCTAACTTCTGGTTTCTGATTCCTCTTGGCCATTATATCACCCAGAGATGCGCCTGTGAAGACTCCCTGGAACTTGACTGCACGGCGGGTTCTTTTCTTTTGAAAGCGGGTTCTTTTCTTTCGAATTTCTTCCGACTGTCCTTTCTTGTGTTTTCTTCTGTAGAGACAGTCCAGTTTATTTGCCGAGGATTCCTTTTGGAAAGGAATGGGGACTCACATTTGGCATTAAGAAACTGGAAAACCTTCCCGTCGGTCCTGGCGTTGCACCACCCGTATCCCAGGTAAATCTTGTACCCACTAAAACTGCACAGCTCAACCTTCATAGTGATAGTTGTGGGCCTGCCCGGGGAAAGATGGCGAAGAGGTCGTAAAGCCATTCTTAGATTATTGGAACCTAATTATCTTATTCTCCTTCAGATTGTCACTGGATAGACCACCTAGCACTTACTCCTTTTTTATTTTTGCACTTGCAAAATTCTGTCCTTCCTGTTGAGAACTGGGGCGACTATTTTGTCGGTGCTTAGCCAAAATCAAGTCACTCCAAGTTTAACTTTCCGTATGTGAGATACAGCCTGCACACTCAGCAACTCTCAGTGCACTCTACATAGATCTTTTATTTTCCACAGCTTTCACTTGAAAAACATTGATGTCGTATGCTGTTAAGAGACAGTCAAGAATTCAGTGAGCAGTTAGAGCATTATTTTTTTCCCAATTGTAGTTTTTGTATCCTATGGTGACAGGTTCTTCACCTGAATCTTTCAATTACAAATTAAGAATCAGGACTCAGTCATTTAACTTTTTGGCAGTGGTGGTGCTTTTGGGACAGGGTCTTGCCTGGGTATTTGGGTAACCTGGTACTTGCTACATAGCCTAGGCTGCTTTTTGAACTTGTGGCAACTCCCCTGCCTCATCCTTTAGAGTACTAGAGGATATGAGTATGAATATTATACCCAGAGAATTTAATTTTGTCGTTCATCATTTATGTTAACTCTTGGCTTTACTCTATTTTTACAAAACATGAGAAGTTAAAATAAAGATATGACATGATATATACATTATATATAATTATATGTATATATAATGTATTTTACATGCATGTATATATTTTACCATCATGTGTGCATTGTCCATGAAGGCTGGAAAATGTCACTGGATCCCTGGACCTGGAGTGACAGTTGTGAGTTGCCATGTGAGTGCTGGGAATTGAACTTGAGTCCTCTAGACGAACAGCAAGTGCTCTTAACCACTGAGCCATCACTCCATTTCCTACATATTACCTTTGCAGGGTTTCACTATTTAGCTCTGGCTGTCCTAGAACTCACTCTGTAGACCAGGCCAGCCTTAAACTCACAGAGATCTGCCTTCCTTTACCTCCCAAGTGCTGAGATTGGAGGCACATGACACCTCACCTGGCTCGAGACGAATTACTGTAATATTGGGGGTTTCATCTCTTCTTTCTGTTAGCAAATTTTGTTTTTCTTTGAATTTCCATTATTCTTCACGAAAGAGGCTCGTTTTAGAGAATCCTGCAAATATAAGATTGTATGAGAGTATATGTCTCCCCCACCACACACCCTGTTTTCTCAGTGCTGGCCCGTTTGCTTTTTCAATTGGTCTGTTGCTGAGCTGTATCTCTCTAGCCCCCCAGGGCCGTCTTACTCATATTTCAGGGAGGTGTGCCAGAGGAGGCTCTTACACATGTTCATGAAGAGAAAGATGTCAGTGGGCGCAGGGTTTAACAATGACAAAGGCACACAAATGGATGTCAGTAATAAAGTACGGAAGTTAAGTACATACAGCAAATTGTGTAGCAGTAAATCACCTGTGGTAGGTGGTAGTGTGGAAGTGACTAATAGGTCAAAAGACCTATTAGTAGAAAGAAGCTAAGTCAGAATTAAACACCCGACTTAGGTCTTGTGTTCAATTCTAAGCATTTCTAAAACTAAACAATGAAAGAGAAGAAAACCCCCTTATTTGTGTGCTGTGTGCTGTTTTTCACATTAAAACGGTTAAACTCTTCCTGGTCTTGTTTCCCTGAGACTGTAATCCAAGTTCTTGGCAGTTTAAGGCAGGAGAATTGTCTTGAGTTTGAGATCAATCTGAACTGAGTGAGTTTCAGGGCGGCCTGGGCCAGCCACAGTGTAAAACTGTCTTCGAAAACAAAGACAAAACTTAAGAGCAAAACGAGAGGTTTAAGAGAATTATTTAAAATGAGGTGTCTGGGGGTCTGAAGAGATGGCTCAGTGGTTAGGAGCAGTTGCTCTTGCAGACGACCTGGGTTCAGTTCCCAGCATCCACGTGGATGGCTCACGGTCATTCAGGGTATCAGCGCCCTCTTCTGACCTCTGCCAGCACCGGGCTCACACAGCACACTTACTTGTAGACAAAACACTCGAATTCATAAAATAAAAGAGATTTTTATTTTAAATTAGATATTTGACCCTTGGTCCCTTTTTCTTTATTAAAGATACAAATCGACCATGTTCTTGGAGACAGACGTGTGTGTGTGTGTGTGTGTGTGTGTGTGTGTGTGTGTGTGTGTGTATGAGAGGGGGGGGTATTCAGGTGCTCAGGGAGGCAGGAAGACTTTGGATCCCTAAGAACTACGACTGCAGGTGGACATGCAATAGTTCCCAGTAAGGGAACTAGACTCCTGTCAGTTGGCAGATCAAAAAGTGCTTCTGGCCTCTGGGCCATCTCTCCAGCACCTATCAACCATTTCTTTTTACTTGCAAATAATGCCAAACGTCAGACAGATCGAAAGAATTGTATCCAAAACGCGTGTTTACCTTTTATGCAGATTCACTTATTCTATTTAATTTGTGGTTAAAGGGAGATCTACTCTCCCTGTGTACAGATTGTGTCTGGGCTATCTGGGGATAAATTGCACACATTCTGGTCCTTTGCCTCCTGATGCTTCATTGTGTGCTTCTATTCTACTGTTCCCACTGTCAGGAATCTAACGTTGAAATGGATCTGCAATTCATTGTACTTTGTCACCTGCCTTATGATGTCCTTTATGGCATTTGCGTTTTTCCTCCACTAGAGGCTCCTACATTATAGATCATGGTTCTTCAGCTTCTTTCCCTTGGAAAAGGCTCCTCAGCCTGCTCTGCCGCCTTCAAATACAGTGGTATTTTTGAAGAAAGCTGATATTTCTAAAAGGAGAATGATTTTGTTTTGAATTTGTTCTATGTTTTTTCGAGATTATATTTAGGTTACAGGTCTTTAATCAAACTGGTAAATGGGATGTGTTCTTGCCTTAGCACACAGCCCACAATATAAATCGACCAAGACATGCACTTCATCTGCTGAAGGTTGAAAAGCTTTTACAAAGATTTTCTCCCCAGTCTCCCTTTTTTGTCTCTGTCTCTGTCTTGTCTCAGTCTCTGTCTCTCTTCTCCTCTCCTCTCCTCTCCTCTTCTCTCTCTCTCCCTCTCCCTCTCTCTCTCTCTCTCTCTCTCTCTCTCTCTCTCTCTCTCTCTCTCTCTCTCTGTGTGTGCATGTGCACACTTTGGTGCCCTACTCTAGTCTCCTCACCCTACTCCATTGGGAATAGAGTCTCTTACTGAACTCAGAGCTAGAGCGGCAGCCAGCAAGTCTTGGCACTTCTCATGCATCCTCAGCCACTGTGCTGGGGTGAAGAAATGCACAGAACCATGTTCACTTTTCCCGCCAGTGTCGGGGAGGTCCTCATGTTGTACAGCAAGTAGTTATTCACTGAGCCATCTCCCAGCCCTTTGCTAGACTTTGTGGGGATGATTAGTGTGAGCTTGAGCCATGCTGCCCTCTAGAAACAAGATGTTTGAATGTGAGTCCCCCTCATCTCAGTCAGATGACTGGGAGAACCCCAGACACAGAGCCTGAATCTACCTGGTCACAACTTACTGACACCTGATTCCTTTTCAGGATATCCGAGGAAAGGGGATGGGCTTAGTTCTCTGCTCAGAGGCTGGAAGAAGACTGTTCTTGGATGATAGGAAATAGCCTTTCTTTCAGTTTATCAGACGGTGGGCGTTTCTCAGAAACCCTATGTGAAGGAGAGCTGTTGGGGCTTAGCCACAGGGTGAGGCAGTCTAGGAGAGGAGAGGGTGGCAGAAATGGATCCCCGGTAGTGGAACATTAAATAGATGCCTGGAAGAGGGGTTTTTTCATACTAAGGAGCTGCAGATGAGTGTTGGACCATGAGTTCAGAAGGTATCTGCTGAGAACTCCAGGAGGGCTCCAAAAGAGCCATTTCTGCAAGCCCAGAAGAGCCGGGCGAGTTCAAGACCTCTCCCTTCTGGATCCTAGCAGGACCAAGTAAGAAAGGGAGCTAAGGGAAGTCCCACAAAGAAGGGTGGCAGCTCCAGGAGACGAAGATTCTTGCTGCCTGTGGCTCTGAAGGGATTAACCCACTGTGGGTCCCAACATGATCTCTGAGGACAAGGGCTAACGCTGAGTTGACTTTGAAGTTCTTATTTTATGTGCGTGCCAGTCAGACGACAAATCTTAGGAGTCTGCTTTCTCCTTTCATGATATGGCCTCTGCTGACCGAACTCAGTTTGACAGCACTCATACTGAGGGCACAGGTCAGAGATGAATACATTTCTGCCCAGAAAAACTCCCTACACGTCTTACTGTTCTGAACACCTCCATCCTAATGAATATGAAATACTGTTTTTGTTTGTTTGGTGTTGGAACCAAAGCGGAGGCAAACACACCAACCGTGCCTTCGCTAACTGTGATTTGAGTTAGTAACAAGCAGATCTGCAGAGCACCTCTCATGAGCACATCCTGTTCACTTGTGTGTCGTTCTCGGCGGAACGTCTGTTCAGGGTATTTGCTTCGAGCTGTAAACATGTAAAGAATAAGTTCTGAGTATCATCAGCCCTTTATCAGATGTCTCATTGGCGTATCGTTACTTTCCTTGTGGCTGGGACCAACATACCTCTCAAGGGGCAGCTCGAGGTGGGGTGGTGTTTTGTTCAAGGGATTCTGGGCCTCACAGTACAGGAAGAGCTTGGCAGTGGGGAGCATTGGGTGGCTAGTCATGGTGCATCTGAGCTCAAGGAAGCCGATTGACTACTGTTGTACAACTCCCTCCTCTGGAATTTATTCATAGATCAGTAAAGACTAGAAACTCCCCATAGACCTCCTCCGCTTTGCCTGCTAGATGGTTCTGCATCCTGTCACGTTTCCAGTCAGCCTTAACTCTCATGATTGACAGTTCCATCCCCCAGCTCTATCTTTCCTTCTTTTGTGCCTTTGATATGCAGAACGCTGGAAATCTGATATAGTCTTGTTTGCCCAGTTTTGCTTTTGTTGCTATACTTTGTAATATTGCAGCTTTTTTTTTTGCTTGTTCCAGTATCTTTTAAAAATTATGTATTTTGCAGTGCGGGGGATCGAACCTGGGGCCTTGCATGTGCCCTAATACTGAGTTATACACCCATCCCCTCCTGATCTTCCCAGCTTTCTTTCCACAACTGTCAACAGTATAGTTAAAGGCATTCTTTTACCTCATTTACTTTATGTGTGTGTGTGGCAGAGAAAGTGTATGACTTGCAGAAGTCACTCTTTCCTTCTACAATGTGGGTTCCAGGGACAGAGCACACTGCTAGGCTCAGCAGCAAAACATCATTACCTTCAGCACTCATTAATGGAGCTCCCAACCCTCTGTGATGGTGCTGCTCTGGGTAGAGTGCTTCCGGGTAGGCAATTGAGCGGTGTAGAAAGCAGAGAGAGGAGCCTCCGAGAATGATCAGTAAGCAGCCTCCCCCACCACCTCCTTGTCAGCTCTGCCTCAGGTTCCCTCTTTGAGTTCACGCCCTGGCTTCCTTCGCGATGACTACCGTGGCAGTATTAGCCAAGCAAGCCTTCCCCCCAAGATTGCTTTTGGTCAGGGTGTTTATCTCAGCAATGAGCAAGAAACCTAATTAGGACACCTGTTCTCTTCCTTCTTAACCCTGGTCCCATCCAACCACCTGGCAGCCCCCCAGCAGACCCTTCCGCCGCCAGCTACCCCCCTCTTCCAGGCCTTTCCTTACCAAGCGGCGTCTGCTTTGTCAGCGTCTCCACCCTGCGTTCACCTGTCCCTGAGGTCTGTTATCCTTTGCCTTCACTCCCGCCAGTGGAAAAGCCCAGGCGTCGTCAGTGTTAGCGAATTGATGGGTTCCCTCAGCTAGGTACTTTACATTTGCATTGAGCAAGGCAGGCTGACCGTGCCCAACTTAAAGAGTGATGGATAGCGGGAGGGGGTGAGCAGCACTCCAACCCGGGCTGGCTAAGAAATGTTTGAGGGCGATGGGATCTCTGTGGGCCTCCGTCACGCCTCATGTCTAGGTGCCTCCAGCTGCCTGCCCACAAGCCTGGGTGATAATTTCATTTCCTGGCTATCAGGAACCGAAACCACATCAACTCTAAGTGAGGAAGTGACAGGACAGTCACTTTTTAGTACTGGTTGTATAATAGAAGTCCGTTAGAACATAGTGATGAGAGGATCCAGGCTGAACCTCAGGCGCTGTGACAGTTCCCTGGCTTGCATGAATGCCACAACCCAGTTTGTGTAGACAAGTGAGAAGTGGGGAGGACTTGGGGGTTCTCAGGGGTGGATGGGTGTTGCCGAGGAGAATCAGCAGGTGAGAAACCATAGGTACAAAAGCTCCTGGGGGTGGGGAGGTGGCTCGTGGCCCGCAGGACAAGGTCCCCCCTCTCCGCGTCCATCTTTCCCTACTTTACAGTTACCAGGCGGTCTTGGCTCTCCGGTTCCTGGATGCCCTGGGAAGTTACATGGTTCAGGGAGGGGCGCAGGACCATGGCTCAGCCACGCTCGGGTCCCCTCCTCCTCGCACAGCCTGGAGGAGATGCGGTGAGACCTCGGCCGCAGATGGCGCCCAGGCGCCGAGGAAGCGAGGCCGCCGAGCTCTCAGAGAACAAGTAAGCGCCTCGGGTTTGTAGCGCCGCGCGCGGACTGGAGCCGGGCCCCCAGGCCCGGAGCGCGGACGGCTGAGCGAGCGGTCAGGCGGTCGAGCAGGCGGGCGAGGGCGGGGCCGGGCGACTTATGAGGTCCCTCCCAAAGCCCATGGGCGCGGCGCGGCGCGCGGCTGCAGGGCAGCGCGGCCGGAAGGTGCAGGGGCCCAGGTGCGGAGCCTGGGCCGCCTCTAGCCGGCTCCGAAGGCGCGGGTCCCGGGAATGAGGGCGCCCGCCGCGGGAAGCCCGTCTGCGCGCCGCGGCGCCGTCCCGCCCAGCCAGCGAGCCTAGCAGGCAGACGCGCGGCCGGCGATCTGGGGGCGCGCCGCCTCGCCTTCCCCAAAATGTGAAGCGGGGAGGGCGGAGACACAGAGACCGCCCGGCCCGGAGCTCTCGCCGAACCCCTGCCCTGTGCGCCCAGGCCGCGCCGTCCCCAGAGCGGGGCTGCAGAGCGGCGAAGCCACGGTGCCCCGCGCGCCCTCGGCTCTGCGACCCCCGGCTTCGGCCCGCAGCGGCTTCCCGGTTCCCGAGGCAGCTAGAGCGGGGCCCAGGACGGTGCGTCCGGCCTCGCCCACGGCTTCTCGCCCAGACAAGTTTGAACAATGATCACAGTCAACCCCGATGGGAAGATAATGGTCAGAAGATGCCTGGTCACCCTGAGACCCTTTCGGTAAAGTTCTCTACTGGTTGGCTCAGGGAGGTCAAGACCTCCCCAGTGGGGGTCGTGGTGGAGCTAGGCGAGGTCGATCCTCTCAGGGGGTGCAAGTTCGGGTGTCAGAGGAGGTTTGTAGTCTATTCTCGATGAGGGCCATGGGCACGGGGAAACGGAATTAGATGGTGTGTGTGTGTGTGTGTGTGTGGTGTGTGTGTGTGTGTGTGTGTGTGTTCTGGACCTTTCTTGAGCTGACCAAGATTGGGACGATATCAGGTATAAAGAGGTGAACATGGATGGGGTCAGAAAACAGCAAGATCAAGGTCCTGAGCTCCAAAGTGTCCCCAGCCAGCAAGTCCCTTTCCTGCCCCTTGAGGTCTTTTTTATATCTCCTCGGTCCTATCTGAGCTGCAAAGTTACTGTGGGGTGCACCCCTGGTGTCCCGCCTGTCTCCTAGGTCGGCCCGCCCAATCTCTGCCTAGTCCATCCCACTTCCTCCCGCCCC
This sequence comes from Rattus rattus, assembly GCF_011064425.1. NCBI lineage: Eukaryota > Metazoa > Chordata > Mammalia > Rodentia > Muridae > Rattus > Rattus rattus. Next base: position 2,384,595 of record NC_046165.1, on the reverse strand, counting down.
CTGTGTCTCATTCATCTTCCTGGTGGGGGACAAATCTGGGTCTGACAGGAACGTCCCCAAAAGTGGGGCAAGGACTCTTTCTGCTCCCAACCACGGACCCCAACAGGCTAGACAGGCATAGCAGGTGCCTGAAACACGGACGCCTCACTCCCTTCCCTTCCTGTGGACAGTCCTGGCCAGGCAGGGGTGTAGTTTGTGAGAGACTCACTGGGACCTGTTGGTCCTAGGAAGGGACCCCACTTCCCTCTCCCAGACTCCATCAGAGGTAGGCCCAGAAGCCAGGCTGGGGAGAGGGTGATAGGTGTCTGGGGGTGGGGGGTGGGAGGTTGGAGTATTGCCTTGTTTGGCAACTGGGCCCCAGAAGACACCGAGGGAGAGGTGGACACCATAGAGGGGGATGGGACTTGGAACTAGACCACAGGTGGAGTCCGGTCCTAAACCTTAAGGCAGGTGCTGGCTTTCCTCCCAGGCTCTGGGTTGATCCCTGGTGCCTCCAGACAATCTCCTGTACCCAGCTGGGTTGGGGGTGGAGAGATGTGGCCCACCTGGCTCTTGACATCAGCATGCTGGACCGGTTTCTGGGGCTGAGACAGCAGGCTCTGGGGGCAGCAGCAGTCAGGTTGTCTGTGTGGATGCTAAGGTCTGTAGAGCCGGAGGACTGAGGGCAGGGTTTGGAGTGTCTCAGAAATCCCTGGCCTATGGTCCCCAGGGAAAGACTGTGGCTCTTCCAGAGATATACTGGGTTCCTGCCCTGTTGGGCAACTTGCGAGGGTTCTGACTGGTCTCAGATCCCAAGTCAGCTCCGTAGCCCGCTGGAAGCCCAGCTTCTGAGTCGGACCTGGTGTGATGATTGTAGCGGTCTCCAGCACCACAGACAGCGCCCTGAGCCCTGAGCCGGGCTTCTGTCCTGTGTACCAGAAGACAGGATTCCCAAAGCAGTAGCAACTCCCTTCCAGTCCTTCAACTTCACCTCCTGGTGGAGACCCATAGCTACCCGTCTTTTTCAGGTCCCCTCAGAACTTTAGATTGGAGACTAGGGGCAGCCCTCTGATTACATCATCCTAACTTCATTTATCCCCAGGGAGGTGTGGGGATGCTGTCTCTAGCCGAACTCCTGGCAGGGCCTTTATTTTGTAGGTGTCCCTGAGATGTTGCCTGTATGGATGAGACCACTATAAGTGACCAGCTACTGATTTTGGGGGTCCCTGAACCCCAGGCCTGGTAACTGGTAGAGAGAGATGCTGAGGTGGTGTACTGGGACTTCAAAGTCCAGGCTGAGGATGTAAACCTTTCTCGTGTCAAGCATCCTATGTCTCCAATCCTAATACAATCCTATGGCTGAGATAGAGTGGGGGTTGAGAGACTGGAACTCGAAAAGCCCCCCTTTTTTGTCCTGAGGCTGAGAAGATGATAGCGAGTCTCCCACAAGATCTCCCCGAGCGTGCTCTGAACCCCAATCTGGGCTTAGAGGGATTCAGTAAGGTTCCTCCGAAGTAAGAGAAGTTTCCCATCTTTCCTACTGTATCTTACCATGATCCCCCCCCCCACAAACCAGGGGCCTGGCTGTCCCCGAGGCAGCTCTTGGGACCTCCGAGTCCCGCTGACTCAGTTTCTGACAGCTTCCGTTAAATACGGGCTCGGAATTTGTTTTGTTCCTTCTTTTCTTTGGCAATTATGTGTCTCCCTTAATGGACCAAATTTTAATTAAACACCACTCTGCCGGTTTAAAATAATGAAGATTAAAACGTGTAAAGCAGGTCTTGCAGAAAGACATCAAAAAGGCCCCAGGGTGGGGGACATAGTGGGGGTGGGGCAGGTGGAAGCACCTGGCATGACTTTCTGGGGCCCTCCTTGGTTATCCCTGGTTCTATATCAGGTGGTGCCTCCGCTCTGACCTGGAGGTAAGGGAGGGTCCCCTTTCACCTCTTTGCTAGCTCATCAAGTCGTCTGATGAATTAGGGTCTCAGAACCTCCTCTGCCCTTGCCTGCCGCAGCTCATTCTTGTTTAGAGGCCAAGCATGGAGCACTGGGTCTGGCTGAGCTTGGTGCTGGACATGAGCCAGGTTCCACTGTCCTTCAGGTTACTTGAGCGTCTGGCACCTCTTAGATAATGACTAATGCATTGAAAAGAATGCATGTGTCATGTTTTGGCCCTGCTCCCCCTCCTGCATGACTGCAGGCACACATGTGACATCCCATGCCCTGGGTGGGAAGATGTCCTTACTCCTCGGTGGTGCAGGTTGACAAGTCAGGATGTGTGTGACTGATAGAGAAGGCTGTGGGGAGAGTGGGCACAGCGAGTGAGTGCGTGCGTGTGTGTGTGTGTGTGTGTGTGTGTGTGTGTGTGTGTGTTATGTGTGTAGAAGCAGCCCCTGCACTGAGACTGTATTACCTGAGAGTGATGGGGGTGGGCATGTGGTGCCCTAGGGGATAAAGTGAACTCATGGCAGATGGCTGAGGCTGTGTACAGTACCAGGGTGGCCCAGGTGATTGATGGGAGCCAGGGGGCCTCGCTGTTCAGTCGAGCGGTGTTTTCACATGTGATGTGGACCAGGGTGCTGGGGGCCGGTTAAAGCAGATAGCCTGCCCTGTCCATCTAATTAAATCTAGAGGAGGACCTGTAATGTCTCTCTCCTTCCCCCTCTCGTGTGCTTCTGTGCCTGATGGAGACTGGACCCTAATAGTCTCTAGTGTATGTTCGCAAATGCTCTATCATTGAGCTATACCCCCCTAACCCCAAAGACATCCCATAAATGGTTCTAGAATAAGCGCTGATCATGCACCGAAGTTTGGGACTTGCACTCAGATGGGCTGGTCTCTATCCCAGAGGCTGGCCCTGCTCAGATTTCTACCCTGTTGCAAATTCTTACTATTTCTTATGTGGTCAATTCCTTTGTCCTGTTGAACTGGAACCTCCTGGGCCCTGGGCTCACCCCTTCCCCTTCCTTGGTTCTTCCATCATCCCCCAAACTCCACTTCTCTGCTTTGCTGATTCTTGAATTGACTTGAGATCTCATTTGGTCCAAGCTTGTTCGAACTGGCTATGTAGCTGAGAATGGCCTTGAACTTCGAGCCTCCTGCAGCTACCTCACCGGCTTCCTGGCTCAAGCTCAGAACATTTCATTGCCTTTCCCGGACACTGGATTGCTGTGTTTCTGCCCGACCCTCTCTGTTCCTCTCTTACCGGCTGTTTTTGTCCTGGGTGGCCCAGCTTCTTTACTCCTCTGCTCTGATGACATCTTTGGGAGGCCAGTTCTCTGCCCGCCCTGGGGACTCTGCTTCACCATCCACTACAGAAAATTGTCTCGAGGGGCAAGGGAGCCAACAAAAATAAGATCTTCTCGTCAAAGGGTTTGGGCACTCAGGAAACTCAAAGCCCCTTTGTAGCAGGGTTTCCTTGGACCTTGGCCTCTAACGTGTAAAATGTGTAGAAGGGAGAGGTCCTGATTTTGCACACTGTGGCATGCCGCTGCTTTCGGGCTCTGGTCCCCCCATGCCCAAGGATTCTCCAGGCCAAGAAGGAGGGACCTTGAAGGGTCAGCAGGCTCCTGGGTTGGCGTGTTTGAATGCAGCACCTGTCTCTTTTGAGACCCATGTTGTGTTTTTCCACGGGTAAAGGCTGTGGTAGGACAGGGCTCACAAAGGGCTCACATCCACATGGTTCCCGTCTGGGATCTGGTCTCCCCTGGTCCTTCTCTGTCTTTGGCCCCCATGATGCTTACTAGTTTGTGGATGGAGGTGCAGAGTGTGGGATTTTGGACCAGACAGGCTGGGACCTCATCCCTAGTTTCTAGCTGTGGACATTTGCCCGATTCTTAAGTTACAGAGAAGGGGAGGGGGCAGGGGAGAAAGTAGGGCCCTCTCCGTGCCAGGGGGCGAATGGGCGTGTGTACAGGAAACCACTATGCTGTACTTGCTGTCACATGGCTTTGAGATAACTGGAATCTCAGCCTTGCCCTCCTACAGAGCTACTGGGGAGCAGACAAATACCTGGGTCCCTTAGAGCGCGCCTGGGCCCTTTGGGTCAGTAGTGTGAACAGGGAGCAGAACACGGAGGGAGACGCTAAGGGCAAGCAAGGTCTCAGGAGCTATTTGAGGTGACTGTGAGATTTCTGCCTGTCTAGAAGAGTCTCTCAGGAAACCTCCTCAGCACTGGGTGCCATGGTTCAGACGCGTGGCGAGGCGTGGAAGCATCCTGGGCGCGGGTTGTCCTCAAGTGGGCTCTCTCAGAGTGGTGCATTATGCCTGTGCCATCTGGTAGTCCATCCTCCGGACATGGCTAGCCCATGGTCACGTCAAACTGCATAGCTCTCAAAGACCTGCTCCTTTCATGTCACTAGCGTTCTAGCCAAAGCACTAACGTCCAGAGCTTCAGGGGACCCTGCAGTTGCTCTGAGCCTTGGGTCAGCATCAGTAGCAGGGCTCGACTCTTCTCAGGGTGGCCATGGAGCCTGTGTTAAGACACCTGTCAGAGGGATCCTCGTGCTGTGACCACAGGCTCCCCTCACTTTGCACTAGTGTAGTGTATGCTGCAATAGCGTGGGGAAGGAGGCTGCTCTAGGGAGGGTTGGGGGAGCAGGAGGACCCACGGGATTGTGTGGGTCTCTACACAGAAAGTGCTCAGGGGTTGGGGTTAAAGGGGGTTGGGCAGGTTGGGAAGGCTCCTTGTGGAGGGAAACATGAGGGCTTGCCGAAATCTCCTGAGGAGGTCCTTAAACGTTGGCTATATCTGTGTGACTGAGAAACTAGACCTCCAGAAAGTGCAGGAGTCTGGTGGGTGGCTTGATAAGACATTTTCAGGAAGGAGATTGACGCCTGGACACAGTCTTCTCATCCCTTTGAAGGGTTATGGGTAAGAAAAATACTCCTACCTCTTGGCCCCTGCACCCTGTCTTAGCTTTGGGAGAAGGATCAGATTCAAGCCTAGATGTGTACCATAGAACAGAGAACCCCTAGGTGTCATGCAGTATGTTACACTAGAGGGAGTGTGTGTGTGTGTGTGTGTGTGTGTGTGTGTATGCAGGTATTTATTTTATTTCATGTTGTGTGGTACACTGTCTCCCTGTTTCGGGCCACACACCGGAAAGGGCATCAGATCCCATTACAGATGGTTGTGAACCACCATTAGTTTGCTAGGAATTGAACTCAGGACCTCTGGAAGAGCAGTTGGTGCTCTAACCCCCCCTGAAACCATCTCTTCAGCCTGTGCCTAACATTTAAAACAAGTTTTGAACACAGAGCACCCCAGTTCGTTCGTGCAACTGAATACTTGAGCAACAGGCCCAGTTTCGGACCTCTCGTCATTGTCCTTCAGTCTCCTAACTTTATCTCTGGTGTGGCTGTGGGAGGCACCTTCTCTGGGCCAGTTTGTTCTTCCCCTAGGAAAGTGCTCTAGTTTGGGGACACAGGGACAAACCCCTGAGGTTTAGAAAAAGTCTGCCTGGCGAGCGGTGGGCTTTGGTTTTAGAGGAAAGGCTTTGGCCGTCCTGCTCCAGCGGGGCCCACCTGGTTCCTCCTGATGAAATTTCTTGCTTCTCACAGTCAGACTGGAGCAGGCGGGAGGTTTCCTTGCAGATATAAGCTGTGGCTCAACTGCTTACGTCTGCCCTGAGATGATCATTGTGTCCTAGCTTTGCTGGACCACCCCCAGCCCCAGACCATAGATTGAATGGAGGATGTCGGGTTCTGTGGATGTCTCTTGGAGACTGGCCGTTTTGGAGTAGAGGGATAACAAGTAGAGGGAAAAGACCCATTTGGCCTGCTAGGCCCTGCCTGGTCTCTGCAACCCAGACCCCACAGTTCTGCCTCAGCCGGGTCTGCAGCGTTTATCCTGTGCAGGAACTGAAATACCAAAGCATTTTCCAGCTGTCAGACACCTGGTCCCAGCCTCCTCTACCAAATCAGGAGGGCTCCCTTCTCTGGCGGGTGAGGCTTGATCAAAGGAAAGGGTAGAGCCAGGGCATGAGATACACACAAGCAGAGCCACAGAGGGGGGTCTGGGGAGGAGAAGAAGACAGCTGGCCTCAGGTGGTGATAAAAAACACCCCTCTCTAAATATGGTCCCATTCATATCTGCAGCATCTCAGCCTTCCTCGTTTATGTAAATCCCAGCAGGGAGGCGTGTGTTAGCTCTAGACTTACACTGGGACCTCATAAATAGTGCATTTCAATTCAATTGAAATGACTGGGGAAATCAGGTCAGCTTGCTTTGCTGATAGTCCTGGGACCAGTGGCGGCCTCTGAGCTGAGTCACTTGGGAAGATCTGCCTCCTGGCCCCTCTCCCCTCTTTGTGCCTGTATTTGGCTTTATCTTTGGATTTTCTGAGCAAAAAAAATAATAGACTTCTCAGGCTGGTGGAGAGACGCCTTGGGGCTTTTACCAGAGAGGAGGCACTTCTGAGTCCCAGGAGACAGGGAGGAATCTTCCTTGGTTTGGGAAACAGGAGTGAGCCTCAAGGCCATCTGAACTGGGTCTGCCCCTCAATCAAAAGTCACAATGAAACCTGGGCAGGCTGGCCCTTGCATGTGCCCAAGTCCTCCAGTTTGGGGTGACACCTCCTGCTGACAAAAGTATTCCACAAGAAAACCTTATTAATCCTGCTGGGAGGCCTCCACCCCAAAGTGTCTTCAGAGAGACTCGTGTGTGTGGGGTGACCTATATTTCCCTGGGCTCTTTCCCAACGTCTTCCTTCCCAGCAAAGGAACCAAGCGTGAAGTCTCCTCTCACTTTGACTGACTCAGGAGGGAGGACACCCGTTCTTATAAAATCCTTGTCCAAAAGCCTGCATGTGTGTAGTGTGTGGCCAGCCCGGGGACAAAAGAACAAGGGAGCCATGGGGACAGGAGCTTCAGACCACTCACTGCCTGGCACATGCAAGATTCAGACTCCTCCATTGTTAGCAGGGAAGAAACACACACACACACACACACACACACACACACACACCACACACACACACTCTGTTGCCCCTCGTTGTCTCCCCAAGTTCCTTCTTAGGCCCGCTCCCTTTCTCTTTCAGGATGTGCCAGGAATTTGTCTCCCTGTGACTCTGCAGTCACTTACCTCTGTCTGCTGAGAGGACCTGCTGTACCCAGGCCGCCCGAGGCTAGGGGACAAGGTGACATGCTCCTTGGTAGGTTCTGCTGCCAGCCTGGGCTCATCCTCCCCCTTTTCTAGTTTTTGGGGGCTCACCTGTTTTCTCTCCTTTCTGTTCCTTCTCTCCTCTCCCCCTCCCTTCATTTCCCAGGACCCCCAATTTCTCTCAAGATGCACGGGGGAGGAACAAAGAGGATAAGTTAAAATTCAACAGCTCAGACCCGGCTCCCCATTTTTGCCAAGGGAAACTGAGGTGCCAAGGGAAGAGGCAGACCATTCCATTTGGGTCAGTGGCAGAACCAGGCTGGAGCCAAAAGCTTTGATATTTACTGCAGCCTGGGCCAGGCCTGTGTTGTCCTCAGACTCTCGATGAAGCTGCTGAGGCTTGAGGTCTCCCAGTAGCTGGGATGTATGGCCGGAGCCTCTGAGAATGGGGGCAGCGGAGGACGCAAAGCCTGGGCCGGGGCTAGAGAAGCTGCGTGGCTCTCCAGGAAGCACCGCCAGGGAAGTCAGGCGTGGCCCTTTACGCTCTTGCTGACCTGCAGGCCGAGGCTGGGGGCCAGGCTGGCTTCAGGCTCCGGTGCTCAGTCCTGTGCTCGGGAAGCGAGCAAGCCCCAGCTCTGGGGTGATTTTCTTTTTCACCCTGCTCGCTGGAAGGGACTCCACACACAGACGAAGCTATGGACTGCCTTGTGGCTCACCTGGGGCAGCCAGGGAAGGCAGAGCAGGGCGTGCCATGCACAAGACAACACCCTTCAGACACCTACAGTACAGATGATGGTAGCCTGGGGTTTTTGCAGGACAGTGGGTCAGAACACACTGTCCACTGCTTGGGTGTGCCAGGCACTACTTGGGCGCTGGGTTAACAGGGCAGAAGGCGGTCAAAGGTGGAACGTGTTTAGTGATGGCTGGGCTCTGCGAGAGCCCAGGAGGAGAAACCGCTGCCTCTGTCCCGTTGGAGCTGTATTAGCAACTCTCACAGACTGCATCCAGTGGCCCTGGATGGGCAACGGCAAATTAATAACAAGGTTGATTTATCGGAGTGTTGTGAGGCGCCTCAGACTCTGGGGACTCAGGATGTAGCTCAGTGGTTGCGTCACTTACAGCACGGTGTCTTGCTCCACAAGAAAAACCAGACACAGTCCACCTTCTTGGGATGGGAGGCCTTTTGCTGTTCTTTCTCTTACTGAGGCAGGGGAAAATCCGTCCTCCTCATTTCATCCACCCCATCCTCCTTCCTCCCCTCTCTCTCTCCCTCCTTCTCTTCCTTCTTTCCTTAAGCCCGTCTCCCCATCCGTACTATCCCAGAGACACCTCCGTTTCCTTCCTCATCTTCCTCTGCTCCCTCTCTCCTCCCTTCTCCTTCGTGGTTTTTTTCCTTCAGGGCTAGGGATGCAACTCCAGAGGACACAGGGTCTCTGACTCAATCTTGTTCTGAGTCACCGTCCTGGGCCAGGCAGCCCAGCACAGGAATTTCAGCTGCATCCTGCCTTGCAAGGACCGTCCCATCTGGAAGGCTTGTTGGCAGGTTTCATAAATCATGGAGGTGAGGAAGGTCATAGAGACCCTGCCGAGTGCCCAGCCTCTCCCCTGGCTGGCTGTGTGTGACTCTGGGAGGACTGGGAACTAAGATGAGGGAGAAACAAGGGGCTGTTCCTGGGAAGTCCTTCATCCCTGTTGGGTGAAAGCTTTTCAGGAGTGTCCTATCATGGGAGGTCCCACCTCCTGTTAGCTAACTCCTCACCTGTGCTCTGAGGGAAGCCCAACAAGCCGATGGGTTCCCCCCTGCTTCTTATGAAATTTGGTGGGTTGTGTGTCTCATTCTGTGATTGGGACCTTAATAGAAAGGAGCAATATACTTTATCTTGGGAGGGATCTTGTGAGAGATCCCTCCTGGCTCCTAATGGCCTCCCCTCTGAGTTCAAGGCAGCTCTGCTGGGTGGAGCCAACCAGAGGGCCTCAGGTCATGTGGGGGAAGCAGGCAGATGGAAAAGGTACTAATTCCCAGAAGTACCTCTTGTGACACAGGCCTGACCCCTTCCTCTGCTGGCTGGAAGTCCCCCCGTCAGTCCTGTCTCTCTTCGTCAGTCTGTCTCTCTTCATTCTCCCTCCTCCTTCTCCTCCCTCAGTGGCTCTTGCTGCCGCATGGGATGCTGGGCGGCTGCAGAAAAGGCCCTGATATATATTCTTCTCTTGCGTTAGGGCCGTTGAGGCCAGGCGGAAGGTTGACTTCCCTCTGTCTAAAGGTTTGGTAGCAGAAGGAGGTGGACTCCATGTGTCCTCCCCAGCATTGCTTCTCCCTGGAGGCTGCAGGGGACATTCTGTCATCTTCTTTCTGAGAAGCAGTTATATTGACTCCTCTGCATTTTCTTACATATAGGCAGACTTGCGGCTGTCATGGGACAGATAGAAGGGAAAATTGCCAGAACATGGCCCTTTAGTAACTAAGCAGACCATAATTGCCACATAACTCCTGTTGTCAGGTGGGCTGACGGGATACACCCCCCCTCTAGCTCCCAAGTGAGCCAGGCTGCAACAATGCGGGATGCCAGTGGCTCTGTCCTTCCCCCTCTTCTCTCGTTTCCCATTAAGACTCTCTCTTGAGCCCAAATTGTTTAATGCCCGGGTAGTCTGGAAGCATGTGGGTAGCATCTTGTGGACTTATTCATTAGTTGAGAACTTAACTCTGGAAGTTTGGAGGGGAGTGGAATGGTTCACTTCAATGCCTGGGTGGAGCGGCCTGGGGCCTGTGGCTGTCCTGAGTCGTTCTTAACGCATGGGTGGAGAGACAAGTGTGTGATCCCAAAGGCCCAGGAGGAAAAGAGCACCTGACCCAAATCATACATGGCCAAATGAAATTAAAGCAAAGCGAATTAACTAACACAAACTGAATATTAGTGATGTGCTTGTGAGTGAGTGTGTGTGTGTGTGTGTGTGTGTGTGTGTGTGGGTTGGTGTGGGTGTGTGTGTGGTTTGTGAGTGTGTGTATGTGTGTGAGTGTGTGTGTGGTGTATGTGAGGTTGTGTGTGGGCCTGTATGTGGTGTGTGTGTGTGGTGTGTGTGGGCGTGTGTGTGTGGTGTGTGAATGGTGTGTATGTATGCAGTGTTGTTGTGTTGGTGTGTGTGTGTGTGGTGTGTGTGTGTGTGTGTGTGTGTGTATGTGGTGTGTGTGGTGTGTGTGTGTGTGTGGTGTGTGTGGTGTGTGTGTGGTGTGTGTGTGTGTGTGTGTATGTGTGTGAGTGTGTGTGTGTGGACTGCCTCCCTCTAGGCGGGGTTCTAGAAAGTCAGCATTGGATGTGGGGAGAGACAAGATATCTATGGCGCTCAGGGTGCTTCCAAATAGGGACTTGGAGAGCAAAACAGGAGGAATTACAGGAGCAGAGCACCAGACAGCAAGGAAGTTGAGATCCTGGGGCTGGAGAGATGGCTCAGCGGTCACAGAGCACATATCAACTGCTCTTCCAGAGGTCCAGAGTTCAATTCCAGCCAGCCATGGTAATCCGCTCACACACCGCAGTAATGGGATCAGATGCCTTGCTGCTGGTGTGTACAGAAGACAGCTACTGTGTACTCATATGAGATAATGCAATAAATCTTTTAGCAGTTAGTCCCTAACAGCTCCTGGAGACAAACATGGCTTGCGAGGTGAAGTGTCATGGCAGGTAGCCACGCAACATCTGGAAGTCATCCTAGTGGTCAGATGGAGGTGGTCAAAATAACCAGTTTTGAAACATGTAGGATTGCAAGAGGTTATTACCTTTGAAACAAAGTCACAATTCTCTTTCCTGGAATGGGTGGTAGAAATGTGTATACAAAGGTCACAGGTGAGACTGGAGGTTTAATCATAAGGAGGGAGAAGCGGAGTTGGTCCTTCTGTGAGGTGGCTTTCAACTAATTGGAGCAAGCTAATTCTTGAATTTAAGGCAGGAACTGATCTCCATCAGGGCATCTCAGGTGGTGAGGGATTGGAGTGCAGGGGGATAGGAGAATGAAGACAGGGGGTAGGAGCAGAAAAGGAGATGTGGGGAACTTGGGTTTTCTCTAGCTTCAACTACATTATGGGTTTGAGGGACTCAAGGTGTGACAATTCACGTGAAGGACATGTAAACTCAGGGATGAAAACATTTCATTTCCTAGAGCTCAGAAAACAAGGATGAGCATGGGGCTTAGGACTGAGTGTGAGACAAAGCAACATCTCAGGTCTGAGCTGGGCTGACAGTATCAAGAATCACTGAAGATCAACACAGAAAGGTCAGGCTGCCCAGTGAATAAGCCTGTGGAAATCTGAGCCTCGGGGTTTCTGTGCTCATGCAAGGCAGGGTTCTCACTTCCCTTCTCCTGGGGCCTTGCCCAGCCACAGACCCCCTGATGCTCAGGACCCCCAAAGGGTTATGAGCCTAGAAATTCTCACAGTCTACAAATCAGAAATATGAAGAACAACAGCCTGTGGGTCTGCTTGAGGGAGAGGGAGGGAGGAGGTTGGCCAACAGATTCATCTTCATGACATTTGAAAAAAGTCCACGTCTCCAGGGCAGATAGGCAGGAGAGAGACATTTCCTCACTCTCCTCTTTGGGGTGGCTTGGGGGAGATGGTGTGGCTGGTGTTCATTGCCTGACAAAATGTCCATCTGTTTGATGGCCTGGGTCATGACCTTGTGAATGACGACCTGCTGGGCGATGATGAGAGATGGACATGCTGACTGGTAGAATAGCAGTGAGCACTGGGCTGCCAGTGTGCACTTCACTGGTGGTGAGGAGAGGTGGGGAGGCTGGGAGGCTCGGGGTGCCCTAGGTGCTGAGGCCAGCATGGCCTCATCACAGGCTCATGCAATTGCCTTACTACAGTAAGAAGTAGAACTTTAAGACTGCAAAATAACGAAGGGGCTAGAGAGTGAGCTGATGTAGCACTTATAGGCAAGAGGGCTGGTTAAATCCCTTCACAGGCAGGTGCAGTCTTGGGAGGCAGGGCTTGGGAATCCTGGGACTCCTGGCTCTGCAAGTGTCCCTCCACATGTTCATATTCACCCCTCCTTTCTCCTGCCCGCCACCCCAACCCCACCTCCATCCCCACTGGTGAAAATGCATCAGAATGCTGGTTCCCCCACTCCCAGGCTCCAGCAACCATTAATTTCTCTCTCGTGGGCACTGTCTTTGTCTCATTGTCAAATGAGAAGTGCCCTCAGGTGAAAACTGAAAGGAGCCCTTTAACTACTTCTCCCTGGGCAAACAGTTCACCTAAACTACAAGTTCCCCACTCCAAGTTCTATTTAGGCACACCCACATCTTATACAAAGGCTGGTGGGCGCATGCTCTCTACCGCTTCTGGGTGTGTGTGTGTGTGTGTGTGTGTGGGTGTGTGTGTATTTGGTCATGTACATGTACTCTGGCTTGAATGTGCGTGTGTAGATACTATGTCTGTCTGTGGGTGTGTGTTGCCTGTGTGTGTTTGTGTATATGTAAGTGCTTGTGTCTCTCCCATGCTGTTGAGAGTGCTGTTGTCTGGCCAGATAAACTAAGATGGCCTTGAACTTCTGATCTTCTGCTTCTGCCCCACCGGTGCTGGGGTGGGGTTGTGGGACCCCCTCTGGAGTGGATGGGACACAATGTGCTTCTTTGGGTGGTGTATGGAGCTCCTGCCACATTTAGCTTACTATTCTGGGTCATCCCCAACTACCTGGCCAATTGGGCAACTTCCCTAGGTGTACCGGATGGAGTCATCAGCTGTATGTCAGAGATTTAACTTACAGCGCTGAATGTCTCTTGTGGTGTCACTCGTGACGGTCACCTCTCAGGAATCACATGCTCTGCGGAGAAGAAACAGAAACCAGTAAAGAACCTACCACTAGGGGCACTGTTGTCCATGGCTCACCTATCGCAGCCGTGTGGGGCTTACGGTTTGTTGTTGATCTGCCAGGGACTGAACATTTTTACTTATTTTATTGTGGGTATTGCATAGTACATACTTGTACTATGTGGAGATTAGAAGACGCTTCTTTGAGGTCAGTTCTCTCCCTTCCACCATTTGGGTCAGGATCCCATTCAACCCGTTGACAGAAGCAAGTACTTATCACAGTCACATACACCCTCTATTGGGACTTTAAATCTTGTGATTTGCCAAACCAGAAAAGCCTTTGTTGTTTGTACTCTGCTCAGAGGTTTCTCTTTATTATTATTCATTCTAACTCTTACTTTCTTTCTTTCTTTCTTTCTTTCTTTCTTTCTTTCTTTCTTTTCTTTTCTTTCTTTCTAGACATGGTCCTCAGCTCAAACCATCTGGGGTACCCTGAACTTGTAATTCTACCTCTCCATGAGTGATGAAGGTTCTGGTTGCCATATGGTGCGAGGATGGAACAGCCTCGTCGCACGCTAAAGCACTGAGCCACTCCTGACCCCTGGCTCCGGTTTAGAGGCGACCGCCTACTTACTGTGCTGGGACAGGGCTTCAGGCAGGCATCCTGGGTGCCTGCCCAGGTTAACTTCCCTCTCCCCACTCCAGCTCCCACCTACATGATTACCGGTTCCCTACTCTAGAGCTGGGCCGCAGGAGTTAGCATCAACATACATAAAAGAGAAGCCTGGTGTCCGGGGTTACCAAGAAGCAGTAAGGCCTGTGTGGAGAGGCCAGGCATCCCATAGAGAACCACATGGGATCATCTAGGACACTAAGCGCCCAGGCTCAAAAAGGATTAGCCGGTGGGCGGCATGGGCAGACCAGCCTGCAGCCCAGGAGAGGGGCCGAAGTTCGGAGAAGCAGTGAGTGCAAAACCCTGGGGTTAGCCTGTTCAAACAGAGGCAATATGAGCTGGCGCGGGGAGAAAGGTAGAGTGAAAAAACCAGCAAGGAAAAAACAGGTCATGGGCAGCTCTTCAGTTTACTTGTTTGTTTATTTGTATTAAACGATACTGTTTTACGATGTCCTTGTGTGTGTGCTGTGTATGCCAGCGTGTGAAATTATTGTATACAGGTTGCCACGCGTGTGAGGCTTCAGGAGTAGTATTACAGGCGTTGGAGGACCGGGTGCCTCTTGATTGTTTTCCTTTATTTTGAGGTGGGGTCTCTCTCGACCTCAAGCACTGGCCCATAGTCATCTAGCCATCTTGCCTGGACCTGTTTCTGCCTCCTGTGCTGGCATTACAGGTGATCTGGGATCTCTGTGGGTTCTGCGGGGGGCCCAACCTGGGCCCCCATAGGCTGTTAACAACGGCTTTCTCCACAGGCCACCTCCCAACCCCTGATTTGCATGTTTTGAGACAGGGTCTCTGTGTGGTGAAGGTATCCTTAAATTAGATATGTAGCCTTAAATTAGATATGTACCCCGGAGGATGGCAGACTTCTGAGCCTTCTGTCTCTGCCTCTGAGCACAGGATCATGCGTTGTACCTAAACCTCCCTCCTGGGTTTACCTATTTTTCCACACAAATTTATTTTAATTTTGTGTGGTGTGTGTGTGTGTGTGTGTGTGTGTGTGTGTGTGTGTGTGTCTTTGTAGGCATGCTTGGCATGTATGAGGTGAACTGCAGCATTGGGATCAATTCTCTTCTTCTATGGTCAGGGATCTAACTCGGCTCTCTGGGATTGGGGTGAACATCTCTGCCTGCGAACCATCTCACCAATATGGATTTTCAAATTTAATTTAATTTTTTTTTGTGGGTGTGTGTGTGTGCACGAAGTTTAGAGAATGGTTTAATTTACAAGCTCTCTGGCTGAGCTTCATAAGCCTTGGTGGATTATTCATTGCTTGAGGGCAGAAGCAGAGAGGCTGCTGGGAAGGAGGAGAGGGAGCTAGGTGCCCGGTTTCCTTGGGCTCCCCAACCACCGAAGCAGTTTTCATTAGACTCATCACCTTTGTCCCTCAGGCCCTATTCCTCCTGCCTTGTGGCTCAGCCCCATCTTCACTACCTAGGTCAAGGGACGGCCACCCAGGCCACAGGTGCAATTTTCAGAGGCAGACCCCTCCCTTCTCAATGGGCTGCACAGTCAACGGTCCAGGGGTCCAGTGTGACAGACTGCATTCCTCTGAGTAACTTCTTCCAAGCTTACCCTACCCCTCCTGCTCCTTGCTGTGTCTGCTCCCAGAGAGAGGAGCCCTGCAATTGAGGCCTGACCACCTCCAAGTTCTATCGAAATAGCAGCCATCCATCAAAATGTGGAGCCAGCCAAACTCCTGACAAAGGCTATAAATTGCAGGGACACCGTAGCTTTGGACCCAGGGAGAGAGGTGGGGTAGCCAGAACTCATGGAATCTGCACTCCATCCAGTCCCTTCCAGCCACCAAGGAGTTAATAAGATTAACTCATGAGCTGGGGCATACACTAGAAGCCTCTAGAATTTTCTGGAGCTGCCTCCTCCTGCCCTTCTGGAAAGCTTCTAAGCGTCTTGCTTTCCCACAGTGGCATGGTGTGTCCTTGAGAAAGCAATTTGCTATTCTGGCCTGGAAAGCATAGTGGGAGGCAGCTTTGAGCCTGACTTCCACTGTGTGCTCATCCCTCAGCCAAATGGCTGCGATCTTTGAATTTCCATCAGGCGCTGGCGGACAACTCTAGAGATGGCAGCCACGTTCAAGTCTGTCTCTGTCTCTTACGGCTGTTCCTGGGTCCGCAGGTGGGGCTGAGGACTCAGAGTGGGGAAAGGTACCCAAGAAGCAGTGAGGGATGGATGGGGAATTAGGCAGCAAGCTCGCACCTGTGCTAGTCTGGCCCAGGTCGTGGGGTGGCGCCTGAGCTGGCTGCGCCCCTGGTGACTATGGGGAGGGGCTTCTGCCAGCACATGAAAGACGGTTTTTAAGGTTACAGGTGTGACTGCCTGTATTTAGCCTGGATACTAGAATGTGACTGTCAACATTAGGAAACTGTGGTTATAAATGGGGAGCCATAGCATAAAGTGGCTTGGAGGAATTCGGCTTAAGTACAGGAAGAAAGATGGCCCACAATTCCATTTAGGAAATAACTCCTCCTCCTCTTTTTTTTTTTCCAACTGTGTTGGTGGCTATGTGGAGGTTAGGGTTCAAGGCTGCATGCACGGTCAACCTCCTGTGGTTTCTGTGATGCAAAGTGGGGTGTTTCAATCAACTTTACCAAGATGGGTCCCATTCTTCCCAAGTCTGTGCCTTTAGGCGGGGCTCTGGGTTTAGGTTTGACAGGAGGCTCAGCCTGGGAAGACATTTGGTAAAACACCCAGAGCTGGTCTTCTTTAGGGCTGCCAGGAGGAGGCCAGGCTACAGCAGGGAGGACTCAAGATAATGGCAGTGTGGGGAGGGCCAGCTAGACCACCTGAGACAGACCCCTCATTGGGTCAGGGTGAGGACAGGGCAGTTCAAGGCCACAGGAAAGCCCAAAACCAGGGAAGGGACAGTGACCAGGGCCGAGGCCGGGCATCCCCAGGGGGGTGAGGGGTGAGGTTCAGGCGTGATTCTTCTGCTGGTGTGAGGTGGGAAGTTTGCAGAGGCTGAGAACCTAACAGTGGTAGCCCTCACCCAGCGTGTGTAGTTACATAGTTACATTCTCCTGCTGTGACAAAGACAACTGTGACTTTGTGATTTAGGTACTATATCTGGGAAGGCCTTCTCAGGAGAGATGAGGCTGTATGTGGGTCAGGAGAAAGCAAGAGAGAAGTTTGCTAGTGTTTGTACGATTTCTCATTTTATTGATGACGACCCGGGCCCATCGATGGTTGGGTGAATTCCTCAGTTAACTTGGTCTAACTCCCTATGCTTAGGACTGTCTCTGGTGACTCTAGAGGCCTGTCCAAGTTAATGACTTATTTTGAAGCGTTAAGTGGTCCTTTTCTCTTTACCCAGAAGTGGTCGTCTCACCTGCATCTGTTTTCTGACCTCCAGACTCATTATGAGACAAAGGCTGGTGGATGACAGGCTGAGGCTGAAATGAAGGTGGGTCAAAAGGAGAAAATCCTTTCTGAGGCGTCTCTCATGTGTTAGTGCAGGAGAACTGGGGCATCTACTTCCCATCTGTGTTGCATGTGTGTGTGTGTACCATCACACCTTCTGCAACACCTAGTGGCATATAAGGTTTCTGTTTTGAAGCTTTGTTTGTAATGCAATTTATTCCCAGAGCTTGCTTTATTCGGCTGTGGAAATCGATGCTCTAGTGCAGTACAACCTCGTGTCTGATATTAGATAAACCTCCTTCTCAGGTCTATTTTCCCTCCGAGTAAAGGGGACTGGGCTGGAATTGATGACCTTGTGGGAGCCCGACATGGGGCCTTGTTGAGGACAGACCTGGGGAGGGTGAGCCACCGGACTGCAGATGTCTGAATTTCCTGCCCGAGGTTTCTACTTGGAGTTTGTAGAGAACAGTATACACCCGGACTGGGGTTTGGAGGTACCAGGTAAACAGACCTGCGATGTTACCTATCTGCTGCAATTGCACCCTAGAGCAGCTCACCGTCTGTTAGAATTAATTTGCTGGGCTGGTGTCAGTCAGCCTGGGCCAGCAGCCATACATTCTTAGGTGAGGCCTGGATGTTTGGTGTAGAATGGGTACTGGCATGTAAAGGAATGGAGGATGGTGTGGCAGGTCCTTGGCCTCCGTGTATCTGGTAGATGCGGAGAAGCAGTCAGGACTAGCACAGGGCACTGTGAGTCAGGATCCTCTGTTTCCTCCCTCCACTGCCCTGAAATCTTTCTTAGACCCAGGAAAAAGTCCCTTTATCAATTGTGGGATATTTCCCAGTCCCAGAGCTCCTAGTAAAGGGGCAGATGGCAGGATTGGGGAGCCTCCTAGAACTTGGGGCCCTGAACAGCGTCTTGGGTCCTTTAGTGCCCCACAGAGAGCTCTGCTAACAGTTTAGCCTACTGATCTGCAATATTTGATGTGCCAGGGGCCTTTTTCCATTCAGGACTACACGCTGTGGTGGAGCTGAATCACAATGTATAGGTAAGCTGAGGGTGTGATGGTTGTGCAGGCAAGTCACCCTCAAAGGACGCTTCAGACTCTCTTGCAACGGCCTGTGTACAAGCTACAGAGAGGATAAGAAGGAAACTTAACAAATGGGCAGGGCTGCTCCTGGTCCCCATGGAGGGGGCTGGGCCAACCTGCTTTGCCTGTGGGAGCCCAAATTATTGGGTAACTACCCACATTTGTCCAGGAATTGGGCAGAAGGGTCCTGTGACTCTAGGCCAGGCTGGTAATTTCAGAAGCCCCTGCTCCATAGATTCATCAGGTGTCCCCAACTCTCCACTGCCTGTGTTGCTTCACACCAGGAGCTGCCCTTCCCCACTCCTCCTGTCCAGCTAGATCCTCAGTTCTGACAGCTCTCTGTCATGCAAACACCTCAGGGAAGAAGGAAGAAACATGTGGATCAAAGGGCTCAGGGTCACTCTCCCAGCAAATCCTACTGATGGCCTGGGGCACAGTGAGAGTTGTTTCCAAGAAAACCCTTAGAACAAGTTTTATTTTGCACCTGCATTTATGGGGTGGTTGTGCCTCAGGTTTCCTCCCCGTACCAGATAGATGGCCTTTTCTTCAGTCTGGCTACCAGTGCTGTTGCTCTGCTGGTGTGGTGGTGATCTGCCTGTCTCAAATCACTGTGGCACCTCTGCTTTGAGGGATGAGCAGTCTGTCTATAATCTATTGTCTCTGTCTCATTGTGTCCCCAGCCTTGACTATCTAGCTGATTGACTTTGATTTTTAAAAATTTTATTTAATGTGTAGCTCTGTTGCTGAAGAGACAGATCTCATCCTGAATGGTGCAAACCCTGTGTGGGTGCTGATTGAACTCAGGACCTCTGGAAAGAGTAGCTGATGGGTGAGCCATCTGTGACTTTGAACTTTGGTCTCCATAGCATCCAGTCCAAAGCGTTAGATTCTGACATGCCCTGTGCCCAGTTTATGGCAAGGGATGGACAGGTTTGTGTGGCAGGGGCTGACCTCTACCGATTGCCTCCTTGCCTGTAACAGGTATTCCCATATCTGCGGGTGCGAGCTTCAGACACTGGCCAGTGCCATTTTTGTGGCGGCCAAGCGTGAGGAAGTGTCGTGTGTGTTGAAGTAGAAAGTGCTGTGTGAATGTTAGTCAGTTTATGTGACGCCCAGCCATTTGTTGGAATGACTGGAGCTTTGACTTCGATCGTGACAGGCATGCAACTATTTAAAGCCCTTTTGTGATATATTTTTATACAAACAAGGAAAAAAAAAAAAACCCACAACCACTTATTTAGCTAGAAAGTTGCTGGAGGTCCTCCAGAAAAAAGTTCTGTTTTCACTCTGTGCACCAGACTATTCAGGCTTCCTCAGGGGCAATTTCATGATCAAGGAAAACTTGTATGAGGGCTCCGGGAGGTGAAATTATCGAGGTAAGTAGAGCAATTTTACCGCCTGCCATACTCTGAGGACACGGTTCAATCCTCTATACTGGCGTTCTTCAGTGTGAATTCTCAGGGACTGCGTTTGTTTACTGGAGTACTGGGTGTAGCAGCACTCCTGGCAGTAGCCTGCGAAGGCCAGAGAAGCCCTCTCCTTACTGCTTCTTTCTTCATCTATCGGATCAGGGTCAGCGACCTCTGTCCCCGGTGGGGCCACCATGGCCGTGGATGGCGCTTGAGAGTTTAGTGAAGAGGGGAACTTCTCATTGTATGATTCTGACACCTAAAAAGGCCAACAGCTTTCTCTGCTCAGCAGAGTGCATTAGGGTTTTCATGTTGTGGGGCTTTCTAAGTCAGGGCGAAAACAGCAGCGTTTACGTATACTCCTCCAGTTCTGGGGCTGATATCTGAAGCAAATTCTCCAGGGCTGGATCCTGCACAACTGACTCGACTGACAGCAACACTTCTAGCCTGTAATATGAAAGCCCACTTGTCCCTCATGCCGAGGGACACAAGATACCTATTTGACATGAAATGAAACACGCTGGGCAAACACGTCTCTGTCCAACTGCAACTCTGGAGGAGCTATGCTCTTAAGAGAACCGGGGGTATAACAGCAACTGTCTCATTGAAAGCCCACACCCAGCATGGTGACGGCTTTTCAGCTACATCTCTGGAGTCCTAAACTTCTATGTGCCCTCAAGATATCACTTGACCCTTGAGTCAGGAGCAGAAGTGAAAGCTAGGGCTCCAGTGAGGTCCAACCCTCTTAGGGAGACATTAAGAATGAAGCTTGTAGTCTTGTGCCAGCAGGTCTCAGTGGCTCAGGGTGTTATTACCATACCTGGAGGACAGCATTCCTCACCTTATCTCGATCAGCAAGGCAACAGTTGTGGATTTAGTCATTACCCCTAGTCAGCAGAGGCCTGACACCCCTGATCTCAAATAGAGTGGCCTTCAACGTTATGGGAGGGTGTGAGTTTGGGAGAAAGTGCTGGCCTACATTGCATTGGGTCTCTGGCTTGGTTCCCGCACTCAAAGTAAGGGGTTGGGAGTCATCCTCTGTGAAAAGCCATCTCTGGGGAGCTCAGGCAGGCCCTGTAGCATGGGGAATGATGGGGTTCACCAGGCAGTGGAGATACCTGCAAAGGTGGCTTTGTGTGATGAGCTGGGCTGCATGTCTCAGCTTTGCAGAATGTCGACTAGTGCGCTATAACGACGGCGCTTTCAGCCGCGACCTCCATTCTGGCAGGAGTCCTGGGGTGGTGTTGCTTCTTCCCTGTGTGTCAGCAGATTGACCTGGTGAGCAGAGTCCACCCCCAGCCTTGCATGCAGAACTCCCATCTCAACCTGTGGGCCACCTCTTGGTCACTTCAGGCCTGGGTCGTCCCCCAGCATCCCATTACACCAGACTTATAGTGGGTACATGCCTGTAATCAATTTTGGGAGGAAAGCAGCACTCTATCGACGTGCTGTCCTGTCTAGCTGGTATGGAGATGGGCACAATCAACCTGAACTTCTTAGCTCTATTGTCTCTGTTATACTCCTTATTGGGTGAAGGAAGAGAGGATGGTGTCACTGACATGGCGGTTTTTGCTCCCCAGAAACGCTACTTCTCTGGTGGGCAGCTCACCAGCCTGTGAGAAGCGAGGTTGCAGGTGGGTGTGGGTTGGGAAGACCCTTCCTTCACCTTTTCATACCAGGGATCATGCCAGGCAAGTACTTGAACGGGGAATACTTGAGTTTAACAGCAGAGCAGCAGCAGTGCATGTGTGTGTCTGTGTGTCTGTGTGTGTCTGTGTATGTCTCCATATGTCTGTGTGTGGCCATTGTGTTTGTTTCTGTCTTATCTGTATTTGTGTGTGTGTGTGTGTGTGTGTGTGTGTGTCTATGTCTGTGTGTCTGTGTTTGTGTGTGTAAGTGTCTAGTATGTCTGTGTATGTGTGTGTTTGTGTCCTGTGTATCTCTCTGTCTCTCTCTGTCTCTCTGTCTTTGTCTGTCTGTCTGTCTGTCTGTCTCTTTCTGTCTTTGTCTGTCTCTGTCTCTGTCTCTGTCTCTGTCTCTCTCTCTCTCTCTCTCTCTGTGTGTGTATGTGTGTGCGTGTGTATGCAAAACCGTGAAGCCAGAAGGCGAGGTGAGAATCAAAGCAAGTGGAGTTTAAAATGTTACCTTGCGTCAGTGGCTTCCTGGAAAACCCCAGGGCTGTGTGACAGGAGAGATAAAATGACAGTGGGAGCTGTCATGCCTTGCTTGCCGGGAGATAATCACTTCATCTAACTTCAGCTAATACGGTTCCAGAACACTTTAAGCAGTAATCAACAAAAGAAATAAATTCTCCAAAATCAAAAGCGACCCCTTTGATGGAGAAATAGAGAAAGTTTCAATGTCTGTGTCAGAATCTTTCAAGATCATGGAGAGTGGGCTGAGGATGTGGCTTAGTTGGTTAGAACACCTGTAGCCCTGGGTTCATAACCATGTGACACAGTGGTGCTCATTGCAGTACCAACATTTGGGAGGGACCACAGGAAGACCAAGTTCAAGAGTCCTCTTCCCACCCCTTAGTAAGTTTGGGCCCTCTGGCCTACATGAGACTACCTTAGAATAATGAAAGAGTGGAAAGAGATGTACAGTGGTTAAGGCTTGCTGCTCAATCATGAGACCAGTTCAGATCCCTGCTCCCAGTCTGAGTGGCTACAAATAGCAGTAACCCCTAGCTCCGGGGCGGTAGGGTCCTGGAATCATCCATCTTCCTCTTGCCTCACTTACATTCCTTATACACACACTCACATCCTCACACACACATACACACATACACCTCCATGCTCATACATCTCGCTTTTCCTCATCGCACTCACTCCTTACACACACATACACACACACTCACTCCATACACACACTCCTCACTCACACACACTCCTCCTTTACTCACACCCTCCTTTACTCACACACTCTTTCAATACACACACACACCTCCTTTTTGCACTCATTCATACACACACACTACATACACAGACATACACAATACACATGAATGTGCTCATGCACTGAGTGTACACTCACCCTCCTTATACCCATATACACACACCCCGAACACAGATACACTCCCACACTAAATGCCACACCATAGAGACACACAGGCACACACAAACACAGACTTTGGGAATGCAGTCCACACACTCCCACCTCTTTTTGTTCACGCAGACACAGACACACACAGTCACATACAGACACACACAGACACCCCACCAGGCCACACACACAGACCACACACAGATACACACACAGATACACACCACACACAAACACAGACACACACAAGGATGGGTTCTAGTGCTAGTTCACTGTGAGTCTCAGGTTCTGGTGTGAACTTGTCTGGGTGTGAACAGACTCAGATGGGCTAGCTGCACCTGTAAAAGGCCTACACGTAAATGTCTGGGGTTCAAATTTCTCCAATCAGGGTCTTGGCGGGAGAGACAGAGTGCTGTCCTTTAGTCCCAGGTGCCACGTGTCCCATATGAGGCACAGTCCGAGCCACGCTGAACTCCCGCAGAGTGTGGCCACCAACGGGTGGAGGTGTATGTGAGCTGGGTGGAAACCAGCTCATCTTCACCCCACCTAGGTTTCTGCTGTAGCCCTCTGCTGTTCATCCCTAGGAAGTAGGCCGTGGAAAGACCACACTATTGTTCATGCGGTTAATCTGTCTCCCCTCTGGAAGACTCACCCCAAAATTGGCCTCTTGAAAGGATCAGGCCATTGCCCAAACATTCTGACATCGCTGTGAAGGTGGACCAGATCCTAAGCCACAGCCCTGATTCTGCAAGGTCGTCAGAGCCAGGACACTCACTGCCTCCCAATGGCCAATATTAATGTGTGTGTGTGTGTGTAACCTCTCAGTCCCCATTTTCTCTGGTAACACTTGCCTAGTTCTTGAGGGCCCTACATGGGGAAGGCTCTAAAATGGGGGACTTTGTCCTCACCCTGGCCTGCTTCCAGAGATGGAACCAGCGTGGGCCAACATGGTTCCTGTGGACTGGGGCAGTGCCCATCTGCCATTCTCAGGAAAAAGCAAGGTATAATTTGTGGGGAGCTTGCAGAGGTGTCCATCTGGAAGGCCACTCTGTAGCTGTTTATGAGGCTTGCTACTTGAACCTGGAGAAAGGCTGAGCAAATGGGTAGGGTGGCTCAGATGAGGGGCAGGAGGGTGACCTGCTCTGTCCTACCACACACCTCTTCACCCTTTTCCCCCTCTCTTCCGATGCCTCCAGGCCCCAGTGTCTCAGTAAGCCATCTTCTGTTTTTTGCGGTGTCTCAGAGGTCGGAGGGACCAGTGTGGCTTCCAGTATTTAAGTTCCCTGACTGTTGGAGGAGAAGTGGGTGAGCCCTGAAGTTCTCCCTGAGGGGAAAGGAATGCAGGGTGGAATCAGATAAGTGAGGTTCCTCCTTAGGGCTCTTGGAGATGGCTCAGCTCTGATTTCTGTCCCAACAGACTCTGATGACTAGGTCCCTAACCCAGCATAAGCTAGTGGCGGCGACACTCTCCCGGAGAATGTTCTCTACTGGGCCCTACTACGATAATGTTCAAACCTTTAGAACCTTCAGGGCCTTGGTCACCTAGAGAGACCCGTTCTAACATCAGAGTCAGGTCTTGGTCCTCTTGGCTCCAGCTCATGACTTGCTGGACCAAAGGTCATCTACTACCTCAAGTGCCTGACTACATTGTCTATACACGGAACCCGCCCAGCCTAACGACAGCTCCTCTCTGTCTCTGGGCCTTTAAGGGATGGGCTGTGGGCTGTGAGCCCTTCCTTAGGATGCATGCGGCCCCTGTGGGAAAAACTTCCTGGCCTGTTCCCCAGAGGATGCCTTGCGACTCTGCCTCTAATTAAGACACAGACAAGGGACAAGGGCTGTAGCTGCTGTGAACCTCTGGGACAACTGGGTGCTTGGTCCCTTATGTCCACCAGTCTCGGTTCTCGTCCTCTGTGGGGGCTTCCCTTGGAGGTGACATACCTCCTTTCTGGTCCTCAGTGGTGGAGGGCCGGCCTGGTCTTAGACCAAATCTCCCTAGCCCAGTTATTATTCTCTCTACTCTGGGTGCACCCCTTGGGTTGGGGCCTCTGGCTCATGCCGACTGGAGGCTTGGGACCCCATGGCTGTGGGTTCTGCTGGTGGTGTGTGGGTTGCAGCTTGCCTGCAGGTGCCTTTTCCGTAGTGGATCGTGCCGCTGGACCTCCTGACCTCTTTCATATGCTCCAGGAGTAGGCGCTGGAGTGCTCCTTCCTCATCTACCTCAGTGAGGTTGAGTGGTTCTGTCCCCCGCTTCCCTGGGAGGGAACCTGAACAGCCACCGGACAACCGTAAGTCCCTTCCAGGTCCCCGTCCATTTCAGAACCCGGAATCTCCTCAAGGGGATAGGGGTGAGAGGGAACCCCGAGCCGACCGCTGGAATAAGGCTCCAACTCTGCTCGCTGGGGGTCCCCAGATCACAATCTCTGGTCAGTGCAGAAGAACTTGCTTGAAGCAGGCTAGGTCCTGGAGAGAAAGTCCCTTATTGGGTTAATTACAGCAGTAATAGCCGTCATGTGCAGGGCTTCTGGGTGCGGACAGTGCTTGTCCTTCTCTGGGTGTATTTAATGGGTGAAGATTCATGGAAACCAGACAGTTAACAGGTTCAAAGCATAATGACCTTGGCACCTCAAAGGCATCCATCCTTTGATTCCGGATAGTTGCTGTCCCTGGAGGGCTTGGGGGTGGGCATTAACTAGGGAGGGCTTGGTACCAGCACTGGAAGAGGTACAGGCGCGGCCCCTCTCACTGATGCAGACAAGCACCCTGCCACCATTCAGGTGGCAACTACCTCGCAGGCTAGGGGATGGGATGGTGATGGGTTGGTGAGACTAGAGCTGGCCTGTGGCTGATTTGGGCTATGTTCGAATGTATCCCACCTCCTGGAGCTGATGGGCGGTGGGAAGGTCCCTCATCTTCATGTGAAGCTGAGCAAGTTCACCACTTTGCAGAGTGGACTCGCTTTACCAAGTACCCTACTTTAGAAGCTGAAAGACCTCCGGAGGACCAGAAACAATGCGTTATCCTTTCCAGGAGTTGTGGACAGTGTACTTGCAGCACTGGGGCACCAGGTGGAGTGTGGGGCACCAGGTGGGCATGGGGCTCCAGGTGGGCATGGAACTCAGAGTGAGCCTCGGAGTGGGCGTGGGTCTAGGTGGTGTAGTGCTCCAGGTGGGCATGAAACCCCAGGTGGTGAACTGGGTGAGCTTGGAACTGTAGGTGGGCATGATTCTCTCGGTGGGTGAGGGCACCATGTGGGTGTGGGCCTCAGGTAGTCAGCCTCCAGGTGGGCAGGCCTCCAGGTGGGCACAGAACTCCCAGTGAAACATGGAGCCCATCAAATTGAGCCCTCAGGTTAGTGTGGGCCTCAGGTACAGGCATGGCCATGAGGTTCAGAGAACCACAGTTCTAAGTGGACATAGACCTTTGAGTTCATCAAGTATGAGGGTTGGTGGTCACAAGTAGACGGAGTTCTAGCTTCAGTGTCGTGCGTGTCATGAACCGGTGTTGGATTTTCAAACTCATTTTCAGTCCTGGTCTTGAGGGTGACAGAGGTCAAGATGGATGGTTGAGCCCTGGCCTTCTCAGACTGGGCCGGATGATCAACCCTGGGGTCTACATCCTTGGGACATTTAAAGAGTCTGGAAAAACACTGAGGATGATTGTTGTTGTCTGTCCATCCATCTGTCCATCTGTCTACCCATCCTTTCATCCCTGTAATGAGAACTTCATACTTGTCACTTCTCTGTTTCTTCCGGAATCTTGTCATTTCTTAGACTTGACTCTGTCTTATCTGTGTGTACGTTGTCCTCTGTCTGCAAGTAAACTCCGTGAGGAGAACCACAACCGCCTCATTCACCTACATTAAAGTTCTGTGTCTAAAAGCCACCAACAAGCGATCATGTGCTGTGGTTGAAGCTGGGGTGATCACAGGAGGTGGGGCATACAGACCCTGGAAGCTGCTGCTACCGTCTGACCCTCCCTCTGTCCTGCTCCACCCAGATCCTTGTCCCTTCGGCTTCAGCAGAGGTCTGGGGGCGTGTTCAGCCCAAAGGGTGCGGGCCTCTGGGAGATGGTGCAGGTGGGCCTTCAGCTGCTCTGCATGCTGAGCCCACAACCTGCTGGTCCTGATCTCCCTGGAAGGGCTGCAGAGGTGAGTACCAGGGCAGTCCACAGCCAGGCCAGGGAGGTAGGAGGGGTTGAAGGACAGCCTGGCCCCCCTGGCGGCGGCAGCTCTGGACCCACAGCCTGGAGATGGTCTTCTGTCAGATGCTGGTCCTTCAGTCCTCCTTCCACCTCACATCCTCTTCCTGCTCCCCTCTTCATGTGAATTGCCTGTTTGACATTGCGTAACTTCTAG